>NW_027224394.1:0-70585 GCF_023699985.2 Odocoileus virginianus | reverse complement strand
CTTCAGGCGCCCCCTGGCACCCCCCAGCTCCCCTGGGTGGAAGAGGCAGAGCCACCTAGGATCACAGTGGGCCTTTGCCTCCCTGCTCCCCTAGGCAGCTGGGGCAAAACGTTTGGGCATCCACCCCGTTCTCCCCTTTTCCCCTCTCCAGAAGGCTTGCCTCCGGGGACTTGCAGTGTGGAGACAGCCCCTGACAGCACCTTCCAACCCAGTAGGCCTCAGCTGTGGCCCAGCCCCAGGGTAAAGGCCCTAGCGGGGTTGAGATGGGGTAGGTCCCCGTGCATGTCTGGACCGCCAGGAAGGCCGGGGCAAGGCTGGCCAAGGGCAGGGCCCGCTGGGTCTTCCCTCGGCCTTGGGGCCTCCCAGCGCAGGGGCCCCTCCCTCCGGCAGACCCCCCCCCCCCTGCCCCAAAGGGGCCCGTTTGGGAAGCACTTGCCGGCTTTTTTCCCGCAAATCGGCACACGCCTAAACCCCCGGGGAGAAAAGTGTTTTGGGGTGGCCTCCCCCCCGGGGCCCATGGCCCCCCCGGGGGACAGCTCGGGGGCCCACCCCAGGCCAAGGCCCAACTCCATGCACAGTCTGTTCCTGCCCCCTCCCCCTTTCAGAAGCTCGGCTGACCAGATCTGTAGGCAGCCCCCTGGCAGCCCCACAGCCCGCCTGGGGGGAAGAGGCAGAGCGACCTGATACAGGGGGGCCTCTTGCTCTCCCCCTCCCCCTGAGGAGCTGGGGCAAAGACGGCTTGGGCATCCACCCCGTTCCCCCCCCTTTTCCCCTCTCCCAAAAGGGCTCTCCCTCCGGGGGGACGTTCCGTGGGGAACAGCCCCTGCCACACCTTCCCACCCAGTAGGCCTCACTGGCCTAGGCCCGGGGGAAAGCCCTTGGCGGGGCGAGTTGGGGTTGGGTGCCCGTGCATGTCGGGACACACCCCTGCACCCTGCCCCTTCTGGGGCGTAGCCCTGGACGCCGGAACCCGGGGGAAAGGCCAAGGGCAGGGGCCTGCTGGGTCTGCCTTGGCCTGGGGGCCTTTCCCAGCAGCACCGGCCCTCTCCCCCCGGCAGACCTCCCCCCTGCCTAAAAGGCCGTTTGGGAAGCACTCTGGGCCGCTGTTCCGCAAATCCGCCCACGCCTGAAACCCGGGGAGAAAATGCTTTGGGGTGCCCCTCTCCCCGGGCCCCATGGCCCCGAGCCTGGGGACCACTCGGGGGTCCACACTCCCGGGGCCAAGGCCCAATCCATGCACACGTCTGTTCCTGCCCCCTGCCCCTTCAGAGGTTCGGCTGACCTCTGGGGCAGCTCCCTGGCCCCCCAGCACTCCCCCTGGGGGGGGAAAGGCAGAGCGACCAAAGATCACAGGGGGGCCTTTTGCCCCCTGCCCCCGAGGCAGCGGGGGCAAAGACGGTTTGGGGTCCACCCCTTGCTCCCCCTTTTTCCCCCCCCCTGGCCAGAGGCTCTGCCTCCTGGGACTTTGCAGTGTGGAGACAGCCCCTGCCATCGGCCGCACGACTGCTCTGAAACCCGGGAGAAAAGTGCTTTGGGTGGCCCTCTCTCCGGCCATGGCCCTCCGAGCCTGGGACTCACTCCGGGGGTCCACACTCCCAGGCCATGCTCCAACTCCATGCACACGTCTGTTCCTGCCCAATGCCCCTTCAGAGAGCTCGGCTGAGCCAGAGTCTGTCAGGCAGCTCCCTGGCAGCCCAAGCAGCTCCGCCTGGTGGGAAGAGGCAGAGCCCGACCTAGGAATCACAGTGGGCCTCCATGCTTCCCCAGCTCCCCTAGGCGCTGGGGCAAAGACGGCTTGGGCATCCACCCCGTTGCTCCCCTCTTCCTCTGCCAGAAGGCTCTGCCTCCTGGACATTGCAGTGTGGAGACAGCCCTGCCAGCACCTTCCCACCCATTAAGGCCTCAGCGAGGCTAGGCCCATGGGAAAGGCCCTAGCGGGGCTGAGTGGGGTAGGTGCCCGTGCATGACTGCCACACTCCCTGCAGCCTGCTCGCTGGGTTGTGCCTCTGGCCTGTGGGGCCTCCCAGCAGCACCGGCCCACTCCCACCGGCAGACCTCCCCGCCTGCCTCCAAAGGCCGTTTGGAAGCACTCTGGCCGGCTGTTCCCGCAAAATCGCGCACTACTGCTCTGAAACACCGGGAGAAAAGTGCTTTGGGGTGGTCCCTCCCTCCGGCCCATGGCCCCCGAGGCCTGGGGACCACTCGGGGTCCACACTCCCAGCCAAGGCCCAACTCCATGCACGACGCGTCTGTTCCTGCCCCCTGCCCCTTCAGAGAGCTCGGCTGAGCCAGAGTCTGTCAGGCAGCTCCCTGGCAGCCCCAGCAGCTCCGCCTGGGTGGGAAGAGGCAGAGCCGACCTAGGATCACAGTGGGCCTCTTGCTCTCCCTGCTCCCCTGAGGCAGCTGGGGCAAAGACGGCCTTGGGCATCCACCCCGTTGCTCCCCTCTTCCCTCTGCCAGAAGGCTCTGCCTCCTGGGACGTTGCAGTGTGGAGACAGCCCCTGCCAGCACCTTCCCACCCAGTAGGCCTCAGCTGAGGCCTAGGCCCAGGGGAAAGGCCCTAGCGGGGCTGAGTTGGGGTAGGTGCCCGTGCATGTCTGGACACACTCCCTGCAGCCTGCCCCTTCGTGGGGCAGTAGCCCTGGACGCCAGGAAGGCCTGGGCAAGGCTGGCCAAGGGCAGGGGCCTCGCTGGGTTGTGCCTCTGGCCTGTGGGGCCTCCCAGCAGCACCGGCCCTCTCCCTCCGGCAGACCTCCCCGCCTGCCTCCAAAGGCCGTTTGGGAAGCACTCTGGCCGGCTGTTCCCGCAAATCGCGCACACTGCTCTGAAACCCGGGAGAAAAGTGCTTTGGGGTGGTCCTCTCTCCGGGCCCATGGCCCCGAGCCTGGGGACCAGCTCGGGGGTCCACACTCCCAGGCCATAGGCCCAACTCCATGCACACGTCTGTTCCTGCCCCCTGCCCCTTCAGAGAGCTCGGCTGAGCCAGAGTCTGTCAGGCAGCTCCCTGGCAGCCCCAGCAGCTCCGCCTGGGTGGGAAGAGGCAGAGCCGACCTAGGATCACAGTGGGCCTCTTGCTCTCCCTGCTCCCCTGAGGCAGCTGGGGCAAAGACGGCTTGGGCATCCACCCCGTTGCTCCCCTCTTCCCTCTGCCAGAAGGCTCTGCCTCCTGGGACGTTGCAGTGTGGAGACAGCCCCTGCCAGCACCTTCCCACCCAGTAGGCCTCAGCTGAGGCCTAGGCCCAGGGGAAAGGCCCTAGCGGGGCTGAGTTGGGGTAGGTGCCCGTGCATGTCTGGACACACTCCCTGCAGCCTGCCCCTTCGTGGGGCAGTAGCCCTGGACGCCAGGAAGGCCTGGGCAAGGCTGGCCAAGGGCAGGGGCCTCGCTGGGTTGTGCCTCTGGCCTGTGGGGCCTCCCAGCAGCGACCGGCCCTCTCCCTCCGGCAGACCTCCCCGCCTGCCTCCAAAGGCCGTTTGGGAAGCACTCTGGCCGGCTGTTCCCGCAAATCGCGCACACTGCTCTGAAACCCGGGAGAAAAGTGCTTTGGGGTGGTCCTCTCTCCGGGCCCATGGCCCCGAGCCTGGGGACCAGCTCGGGGGTCCACACTCCCAGGCCAAGGCCCAACTCCATGCACACGTCTGTTCCTGCCCCCTGCCCCTTCAGAGAGCTCGGCTGAGCCAGAGTCTGTCAGGCAGCTCCCTGGCAGCCCCAGCAGCTCCGCCTGGGTGGGAAGAGGCAGAGCCGACCTAGGATCACAGTGGGCCTCTTGCTCTCCCTGCTCCCCTGAGGCAGCTGGGGCAAAGACGGCTTGGGCATCCACCCCGTTGCTCCCCTCTTCCCTCTGCCAGAAGGCTCTGCCTCCTGGGACGTTGCAGTGTGGAGACAGCCCCTGCCAGCACCTTCCCACCCAGTAGGCCTCAGCTGAGGCCTAGGCCCAGGGGAAAGGCCCTAGCGGGGCTGAGTTGGGGTAGGTGCCCGTGCATGTCTGGACACACTCCCTGCAGCCTGCCCCTTCGTGGGGCAGTAGCCCTGGACGCCAGGAAGGCCGGGGCAAGGCTGGCCAAGGGCAGGGCCTCGCTGGGTTGTGCCTCTGGCCTGTGGGGCCTCCCAGCAGCACCGGCCCTCTCCCTCCGGCAGACCTCCCCGCCTGCCTCCAAAGGCCGTTTGGGAAGCACTCTGGCCGGCTGTTCCCGCAAATCGCGCACACTGCTCTGAAACCCGGGAGAAAAGTGCTTTGGGGTGGTCCTCTCTCCGGGCCCATGGCCCCGAGCCTGGGGACCAGCTCGGGGGTCCACACTCCCAGGCCAAGGCCCAACTCCATGCACACGTCTGTTCCTGCCCCCTGCCCCTTCAGAGAGCTCGGCTGAGCCAGAGTCTGTCAGGCAGCTCCCTGGCAGCCCCAGCAGCTCCGCCTGGGTGGGAAGAGGCAGAGCCGACCTAGGATCACAGTGGGCCTCTTGCTCTCCCTGCTCCCCTGAGGCAGCTGGGGCAAAGACGGCTTGGGCATCCACCCCGTTGCTCCCCTCTTCCCTCTGCCAGAAGGCTCTGCCTCCTGGGACGTTGCAGTGTGGAGACAGCCCCTGCCAGCACCTTCCCACCCAGTAGGCCTCAGCTGAGGCCTAGGCCCAGGGGAAAGGCCCTAGCGGGGCTGAGTTGGGGTAGGTGCCCGTGCATGTCTGGACACACTCCCTGCAGCCTGCCCCTTCGTGGGGCAGTAGCCCTGGACGCCAGGAAGGCCTGGGCAAGGCTGGCCAAGGGCAGGGGCCTCGCTGGGTTGTGCCTCTGGCCTGTGGGGCCTCCCAGCAGCACCGGCCCTCTCCCTCCGGCAGACCTCCCCGCCTGCCTCCAAAGGCCGTTTGGGAAGCACTCTGGCCGGCTGTTCCCGCAAATCGCGCACACTGCTCTGAAACCCGGGAGAAAAGTGCTTTGGGGTGGTCCTCTCTCCGGGCCCATGGCCCCGAGCCTGGGGACCAGCTCGGGGGTCCACACTCCCAGGCCAAGGCCCAACTCCATGCACACGTCTGTTCCTGCCCCCTGCCCCTTCAGAGAGCTCGGCTGAGCCAGAGTCTGTCAGGCAGCTCCCTGGCAGCCCCAGCAGCTCCGCCTGGGTGGGAAGAGGCAGAGCCGACCTAGGATCACAGTGGGCCTCTTGCTCTCCCTGCTCCCCTGAGGCAGCTGGGGCAAAGACGGCTTGGGCATCCACCCCGTTGCTCCCCTCTTCCCTCTGCCAGAAGGCTCTGCCTCCTGGGACGTTGCAGTGTGGAGACAGCCCCTGCCAGCACCTTCCCACCCAGTAGGCCTCAGCTGAGGCCTAGGCCCAGGGGAAAGGCCCTAGCGGGGCTGAGTTGGGGTAGGTGCCCGTGCATGTCTGGACACACTCCCTGCAGCCTGCCCCTTCGTGGGGCAGTAGCCCTGGACGCCAGGGAAGGCCGGGGCAAGGCTGGCCAAGGGCAGGGGCCTCGCTGGGTTGTGCCTCTGGCCTGTGGGGCCTCCCAGCAGCACCGGCCCTCTCCCTCCGGCAGACCTCCCCGCCTGCCTCCAAAGGCCGTTTGGGAAGCACTCTGGCCGGCTGTTCCCGCAAATCGCGCACACTGCTCTGAAACCCGGGAGAAAAGTGCTTTGGGGTGGTCCTCTCTCCGGGCCCATGGCCCCGAGCCTGGGGACCAGCTCGGGGGTCCACACTCCCAGGCCAAGGCCCAACTCCATGCACACGTCTGTTCCTGCCCCCTGCCCCTTCAGAGAGCTCGGCTGAGCCAGAGTCTGTCAGGCAGCTCCCTGGCAGCCCCAGCAGCTCCGCCTGGGTGGGAAGAGGCAGAGCCGACCTAGGATCACAGTGGGCCTCTTGCTCTCCCTGCTCCCCTGAGGCAGCTGGGGCAAAGACGGCTTGGGCATCCACCCCGTTGCTCCCCTCTTCCCTCTGCCAGAAGGCTCTGCCTCCTGGGACGTTGCAGTGTGGAGACAGCCCCTGCCAGCACCTTCCCACCCAGTAGGCCTCAGCTGAGGCCTAGGCCCAGGGGAAAGGCCCTAGCGGGGCTGAGTTGGGGTAGGTGCCCGTGCATGTCTGGACACACTCCCTGCAGCCTGCCCCTTCGTGGGGCAGTAGCCCTGGACGCCAGGAAGGCCTGGGCAAGGCTGGCCAAGGGCAGGGGCCTCGCTGGGTTGTGCCTCTGGCCTGTGGGGCCTCCCAGCAGCACCGGCCCTCTCCCTCCGGCAGACCTCCCCGCCTGCCTCCAAAGGCCGTTTGGGAAGCACTCTGGCCGGCTGTTCCCGCAAATCGCGCACACTGCTCTGAAACCCGGGAGAAAAGTGCTTTGGGGTGGTCCTCTCTCCGGGCCCATGGCCCCGAGCCTGGGACCAGCTCGGGGGTCCACACTCCCAGGCCAAGGCCCAACTCCATGCACACGTCTGTTCCTGCCCCCTGCCCCTTCAGAGAGCTCGGCTGAGCCAGAGTCTGTCAGGCAGCTCCCTGGCAGCCCCAGCAGCTCCGCCTGGGTGGGAAGAGGCAGAGCCGACCTAGGATCACAGTGGGCCTCTTGCTCTCCCTGCTCCCCTGAGGCAGCTGGGGCAAAGACGGCTTGGGCATCCACCCCGTTGCTCCCCTCTTCCCTCTGCCAGAAGGCTCTGCCTCCTGGGACGTTGCAGTGTGGAGACAGCCCCTGCCAGCACCTTCCCACCCAGTAGGCCTCAGCTGAGGCCTAGGCCCAGGGGAAAGGCCCTAGCGGGGCTGAGTTGGGGTAGGTGCCCGTGCATGTCTGGACACACTCCCTGCAGCCTGCCCCTTCGTGGGGCAGTAGCCCTGGACGCCAGGAAGGCCTGGGCAAGGCTGGCCAAGGGCAGGGGCCTCGCTGGGTTGTGCCTCTGGCCTGTGGGGCCTCCCAGCAGCACCGGCCCTCTCCCTCCGGCAGACCTCCCCGCCTGCCTCCAAAAGGCCGTTTGGGAAGCACTCTGGCCGGCTGTTCCCGCAAATCGCGCACACTGCTCTGAAACCCGGGAGAAAAGTGCTTTGGGGTGGTCCTCTCTCCGGGCCCATGGCCCCGAGCCTGGGGACCAGCTCGGGGGTCCACACTCCCAGGCCAAGGCCCAACTCCATGCACACGTCTGTTCCTGCCCCCTGCCCCTTCAGAGAGCTCGGCTGAGCCAGAGTCTGTCAGGCAGCTCCCTGGCAGCCCCAGCAGCTCCGCCTGGGTGGGAAGAGGCAGAGCCGACCTAGGATCACAGTGGGCCTCTTGCTCTCCCTGCTCCCCTGAGGCAGCTGGGGCAAAGACGGCTTGGGCATCCACCCCGTTGCTCCCCTCTTCCCTCTGCCAGAAGGCTCTGCCTCCTGGGACGTTGCAGTGTGGAGACAGCCCCTGCCAGCACCTTCCCACCCAGTAGGCCTCAGCTGAGGCCTAGGCCCAGGGGAAAGGGCCCTAGCGGGGCTGAGTTGGGGTAGGTGCCCGTGCATGTCTGGACACACTCCCTGCAGCCTGCCCCTTCGTGGGGCAGTAGCCCTGGACGCCAGGAAGGCCTGGGCAAGGCTGGCCAAGGGCAGGGGCCTCGCTGGGTTGTGCCTCTGGCCTGTGGGGCCTCCCAGCAGCACCGGCCCTCTCCCTCCGGCAGACCTCCCCGCCTGCCTCCAAAGGCCGTTTGGGAAGCACTCTGGCCGGCTGTTCCCGCAAATCGCGCACACTGCTCTGAAACCCGGGAGAAAAGTGCTTTGGGGTGGTCCTCTCTCCGGGCCCATGGCCCCGAGCCTGGGGACCAGCTCGGGGGTCCACACTCCCAGGCCAAGGCCCAACTCCATGCACACGTCTGTTCCTGCCCCCTGCCCCTTCAGAGAGCTCGGCTGAGCCAGAGTCTGTCAGGCAGCTCCCTGGCAGCCCCAGCAGCTCCGCCTGGGTGGGAAGAGGCAGAGCCGACCTAGGATCACAGTGGGCCTCTTGCTCTCCCTGCTCCCCTGAGGCAGCTGGGGCAAAGACGGCTTGGGCATCCACCCCGTTGCTCCCCTCTTCCCTCTGCCAGAAGGCTCTGCCTCCTGGGACGTTGCAGTGTGGAGACAGCCCCTGCCAGCACCTTCCCACCCAGTAGGCCTCAGCTGAGGCCTAGGCCCAGGGGAAAGGCCCTAGCGGGGCTGAGTTGGGGTAGGTGCCCGTGCATGTCTGGACACACTCCCTGCAGCCTGCCCCTTCGTGGGGCAGTAGCCCTGGACGCCAGGAAGGCCTGGGCAAGGCTGGCCAAGGGCAGGGGCCTCGCTGGGTTGTGCCTCTGGCCTGTGGGGCCTCCCAGCAGCACCGGCCCTCTCCCTCCGGCAGACCTCCCCGCCTGCCTCCAAAGGCCGTTTGGGAAGCACTCTGGCCGGCTGTTCCCGCAAATCGCGCACACTGCTCTGAAACCCGGGAGAAAAGTGCTTTGGGGTGGTCCTCTCTCCGGGCCCATGGCCCCGAGCCTGGGGACCAGCTCGGGGGTCCACACTCCCAGGCCAAGGCCCAACTCCATGCACACGTCTGTTCCTGCCCCCTGCCCCTTCAGAGAGCTCGGCTGAGCCAGAGTCTGTCAGGCAGCTCCCTGGCAGCCCCAGCAGCTCCGCCTGGGTGGGAAGAGGCAGAGCCGACCTAGGATCACAGTGGGCCTCTTGCTCTCCCTGCTCCCCTGAGGCAGCTGGGGCAAAGACGGCTTGGGCATCCACCCCGTTGCTCCCCTCTTCCCTCTGCCAGAAGGCTCTGCCTCCTGGGACGTTGCAGTGTGGAGACAGCCCCTGCCAGCACCTTCCCACCCAGTAGGCCTCAGCTGAGGCCTAGGCCCAGGGGAAAGGCCCTAGCGGGGCTGAGTTGGGGTAGGTGCCCGTGCATGTCTGGACACACTCCCTGCAGCCTGCCCCTTCGTGGGGCAGTAGCCCTGGACGCCAGGAAGGCCGGGGCAAGGCTGGCCAAGGGCAGGGGCCTCGCTGGGTTGTGCCTCTGGCCTGTGGGGCCTCCCAGCAGCACCGGCCCTCTCCCTCCGGCAGACCTCCCCGCCTGCCTCCAAAGGCCGTTTGGGAAGCACTCTGGCCGGCTGTTCCCGCAAATCGCGCACACTGCTCTGAAACCCGGGAGAAAAGTGCTTTGGGGTGGTCCTCTCTCCGGGCCCATGGCCCCGAGCCTGGGGACCAGCTCGGGGGTCCACACTCCCAGGCCAAGGCCCAACTCCATGCACACGTCTGTTCCTGCCCCCTGCCCCTTCAGAGAGCTCGGCTGAGCCAGAGTCTGTCAGGCAGCTCCCTGGCAGCCCCAGCAGCTCCGCCTGGGTGGGAAGAGGCAGAGCCGACCTAGGATCACAGTGGGCCTCTTGCTCTCCCTGCTCCCCTGAGGCAGCTGGGGCAAAGACGGCTTGGGCATCCACCCCGTTGCTCCCCTCTTCCCTCTGCCAGAAGGCTCTGCCTCCTGGGACGTTGCAGTGTGGAGACAGCCCCCTGCCAGCACCTTCCCACCCAGTAGGCCTCAGCTGAGGCCTAGGCCCAGGGGAAAGGCCCTAGCGGGGCTGAGTTGGGGTAGGTGCCCGTGCATGTCTGGACACACTCCCTGCAGCCTGCCCCTTCGTGGGGCAGTAGCCCTGGACGCCAGGAAGGCCGGGGCAAGGCTGGCCAAGGGCAGGGGCCTCGCTGGGTTGTGCCTCTGGCCTGTGGGGCCTCCCAGCAGCACCGGCCCTCTCCCTCCGGCAGACCTCCCCGCCTGCCTCCAAAGGCCGTTTGGGAAGCACTCTGGCCGGCTGTTCCCGCAAATCGCGCACACTGCTCTGAAACCCGGGAGAAAAGTGCTTTGGGGTGGTCCTCTCTTCCGGGCCCATGGCCCCGAGCCTGGGGACCAGCTCGGGGGTCCACACTCCCAGGCCAAGGCCCAACTCCATGCACACGTCTGTTCCTGCCCCCTGCCCCTTCAGAGAGCTCGGCTGAGCCAGAGTCTGTCAGGCAGCTCCCTGGCAGCCCCAGCAGCTCCGCCTGGGTGGGAAGAGGCAGAGCCGACCTAGGATCACAGTGGGCCTCTTGCTCTCCCTGCTCCCCTGAGGCAGCTGGGGCAAAGACGGCTTGGGCATCCACCCCGTTGCTCCCCTCTTCCCTCTGCCAGAAGGCTCTGCCTCCTGGGACGTTGCAGTGTGGAGACAGCCCCTGCCAGCACCTTCCCACCCAGTAGGCCTCAGCTGAGGCCTAGGCCCAGGGGAAAGGCCCTAGCGGGGCTGAGTTGGGGTAGGTGCCCGTGCATGTCTGGACACACTCCCTGCAGCCTGCCCCTTCGTGGGGCAGTAGCCCTGGACGCCAGGAAGGCCTGGGCAAGGCTGGCCAAGGGCAGGGGCCTCGCTGGGTTGTGCCTCTGGCCTGTGGGGCCTCCCAGCAGCACCGGCCCTCTCCCTCCGGCAGACCTCCCCGCCTGCCTCCAAAGGCCGTTTGGGAAGCACTCTGGCCGGCTGTTCCCGCAAATCGCGCACAACTGCTCTGAAACCCGGGAGAAAAGTGCTTTGGGGTGGTCCTCTCTCCGGGCCCATGGCCCCGAGCCTGGGGACCAGCTCGGGGGTCCACACTCCCAGGCCAAGGCCCAACTCCATGCACACGTCTGTTCCTGCCCCCTGCCCCTTCAGAGAGCTCGGCTGAGCCAGAGTCTGTCAGTCAGCTCCCTGGCAGCCCCAGCAGCTCCGCCTGGGTGGGAAGAGGCAGAGCCGACCTAGGATCACAGTGGGCCTCTTGCTCTCCCTGCTCCCCTGAGGCAGCTGGGGCAAAGACGGCTTGGGCATCCACCCCGTTGCTCCCCTCTTCCCTCTGCCAGAAGGCTCTGCCTCCTGGGACATTTGAAGTGTGAGACAGCCCCTAGCCAGCACCTTCCCACCCAGTAGGCCTCAGCTGAGCCTAGGGCCCAGGGAAAGGCCCTACGGGGCTGAGTTGGGGTAGGAGGCCCCGTGCATTCTGGACACACATCCCTGCAGCCTGCCCTTCGTGGGGCAGTAGCCCTGACCCAGAAGCCGGGCAAGCCTGGCCAATACAGGGGCCTCGCGGGTCGTGCCTCTGGCCGTGGGCCTCCCAGCAGCACCGCCCTCTCCCTCCGCAGACCTCCCCGCCTGCCTCCAAAGGCCGTTTTGGGAAGAAGCACTCTGGGCCGGCTGTTCCCCACAAATCACGCACACTGCTCTGAAACCGGAGAAAAGTGCTTTGGGTGGTCCTCGTCTTCCGGGCCCATGCCCCGAGCCTGGGACCCGAGCTCGGGGGTCACACTCCCGCCAAGGCCAACTCCATGCACACGTTCTGTTCCGCCCCCTGCCCCTTCAGAGAGCTCGGCTGAGCCAAGAGTCTGTCAGGCAGCTCCCGGCAGCCCCAACAGCTCGCCTGGGTGGGAAGAGGCAAGAGCCGACCTAGATCACAGTGGGCCTCTTGCTCTCCCTGCTCCCCTGAGCACTGGGTCAAAGACGGCTTGGGCCATCCACCCCGTTGCTCCCCTTTTCCTCTGCAGAAGGCTCTGCATCCTGGAACGTTCAGTGTGGAGACACCCCTGCAGCACCTTCCCACCCAGTTAGGCCTCAGCTGAGGACCTAGGCCCAGGGGAAAGTCCCAGCGGTGTCCAGAGTGTGGTAGGTGCCCGTGCAGTCCAGGACACACTCCCTGCGCCTGCCCCTTCGTGGGCAGTAAGACCCTGGACACAGGAAGGCCGGGCAAGGCTGCCAAGGCAGTCGTGCCAATCGCTGGGTCGTGCCACTGGCCTGTGGCCTCCCAGCATCACCGGCCGTCTCCCTCCGTCAGACCTCCCCGCCTGCCTCCAGAGGCCGTTTGGGAAGCACTCTGGCCGGCCTGTTCCTGCAAAATATCGCGCACACTGCTCTGAAACCGGGAGAAAAGTGCTTTTGGGTGGTCCTCTCTCCGGGCCCATGGCCCCGAGCCTGGGGACCAGCTCGGGGGTCCACACTCCCAGGCCAAGGCCCAACTCCATGCACACGTCTGTTCCTGCCCCCTGCCCCTTCAGAGAGCTCGGCTGAGCCAGAGTCTGTCAGGCAGCTCCCTGGCAGCCCCAGCAGCTCCGCCTGGGTGGGAAGAAGCAGAGCCGACCTAGGATAACCGGCCCTCTCCCTCTGGCATACCTCTCCGCCTGACTCCAAAGGCCGTTTTGGAAGCAATCTGGCCGGCTGTTCCCGCAAATCGCGCACACTGGCGTCTGAAACCCGGGAGAAAGTGCTTTGGGGTGGTCCTCTCCACCGGGCCCATGGCCCCGAGTCTGGTCCCCCAGGCTCGGCCATGGCCCCGGAAGAGGACCAACCTCAAGCCTTTTCTCCCGGGTTTTCAGAGCATGTTTGGGCCCCCCCCGCGCAATTTGCGGGAACAGCCGCCAGAGGCTTCCCAAACGGCCTTTGGAGGTAGCGGGGAGGTCTGCCAGAGGGAGAGGGCCGTGCTGCTGGGAGGCCCCACAGCCAGCAGGCATGACCCAGCGAGGCCCCTGCCCTTGGCCAGCCTTGCCCCGGCTTCCTGGCTCCAGGCTACTGCCCCACGAAGGGGCAGCCTGCAGGGAGTGTGACCCGACATGCACGGCACCTACCACAACTCAGCCCTCTCTAGGGGCCTAGGCCTCAGCTGAGGCCTACTGGGTGGGAAGGTGCTGGCAGGGGCTGTCTCCACACTGCAACATCCCAGGAGGCAGAGCCTTCTGGCAGAGGGAAGAGGGGAGCAACGGGGTGGATGCCCAAGCCGTCTTTGCCCCAGCTGCCTCAGGGGAGCAGGGAGAGCAAGAGACCCACTGTGATCCTAGGTCGGCTCTGCCTCTTCCCACCCAGCGCAAGCTGCTGGGGCTGCCAGGGAGCTGCCTGACAGACTCTGGCTTCAGCCGAAGCTCTCTGAAGGGGCAGGGGCAGAACAGACGTGTGCATGGAGTTTGGGCCTTGGCCTGGGAGTGTGGACCCCCAGCTGGTCCCCAGCTCGGGGCCATGGGCCCGGAGAGAGGACCACCCCAAGCACTTTTTCTCCCGGTTTCAGAGCAGTGTGCGCGATTTGCAGGAACCAGCGCGGCCAGAGTGCTTCCCAAACGGCCTCTGAGGCAGGCGGGGAGGTCTGACGGAGGGAGACGGCCGGTGCTGCTGGGAGGCCCACAGGCCAGAGGCACGACCCAGCGAGGCCGCTTGCCCTTGCCAGCCTGCCCCGGCCTTCTGTCGTCCAGGTCTACTGCCCCAAGAAGGGGCAGCTGCAGGGAGTGTGTCCAGACATGCACGGGCACTACCCACCACAGCCCCGCTAGGCCCATTCGCCTGGGCCTAGGCTCAGCTGAGGCCTACTGGGTGGGAAGTGCTGGAAATACAGGGGCTGTCTCCACACTGCAACCGTCCCATGATGCGAGCCTTCCTGCAGAGGAAAGAGGGGTAGCAACGGGGTGGGATGCCCAAGCCGTGTCTTTGCCCCCAGCTGCCTCAGGGGAGCAGGGAGAGCAGAGGCCCACTGTGATCCTAGGTCGGCTCTGCCTCTTCCACCCCAGGCGGAGCTGCTGGGGCCGGCCAGGGAGCTGCCTGACAGACTCTGGCTCCAGCCGAGCTCTCTGAAGGGGCTGGGGGCAGGAACAGACGGTGCATGGAGTTGGCCTTGGCCTGGGAGTGTGGACCCCCCGAGCTGGTCCCCAGGCTCGGGCCATGGGCCCGGAGAGAGGACACCCCAAAGCACTTTTCTCCCGGTTTCAAGCAGTGTGCGTGATTTGTGGGAACAGCCGGCCAGAGTGCTTCCCAAACGCCTTTGGAGGCAGGCGGGGAGGTCCTGCCGGATGGAGAGGGCCGGTTCTGCTGGGGGGCCCCACAGGCCAGAGGCGCAACCCAGCGAGGCCCCTGCCCTTAGCCAGCCTTGCCCAGGCCGTCCTGGCATCCAGGGCTACTGCCCCACGAAGGGGCAGGCTGCAGGGAGTTTGTCCAGACATGCACGGGTACCTACCCCAACTCAGCCCCGCTACGGCCTTTCCACTGGTCCTAGGCCTCCGCTGTGGCCTCCTGGGTGGGAAGGTGCTGGCAGGGATTGTCTCCACACTGCAACGTCCCAGGAGGCAGAGCCTTTGGCAGAGGGAAGAGGGGAGCAACGGGGTGGATGCCCAAGCCGTCTTTGCCCCAACTGCCTCAGGGGAGCAGGGAGAGCAACAGGCCCACTCTGATTCTAGGTCGCTCTGCCTCTTCACACCCAGGCGGAGCTGCTGGTGCTGCCAGGGAGATGCCTGACAGAATCTGGCTCAGCCGTGCTCTCTGAAGGGGCAGGGGGCAGGAACAGACGTTTGCATGGATTTGGGCCTTGGCTTGGGAGTGTGGACCCGAGCTGGTCCCCAGGCTCTGGGGCCATGGGCCCGGAGAAGGACACCCCAAAGCACTTTTCCTCCCGGGTTTCAGAGCAGTGTGCGCGTTTTTGCGGGAACAGCCGGCCAAGTGCTTTCCAAAACGGCCTTTGGAGGCAGCGGGGAGGTCTGCCAGAGGGAGAGGGCCGGGTGCTGCTGGGATGCCCCACAGCCAGAGGCTAGACCCAGCGAGGACCTGCCTCTTGGTCCCAGCCTTGCCCCGGCCTCCCTGGCGTCCAGGTCTACTGCCCCACGAAGGGGCAGGCTGTCAGGGAGGTGTCCAGACATGCACGGCACCTACCCACCTTTCAGCCCCGCTAGGGACCTTTCCCTGGGCCTAGGCCTCAGCTGAGTCCTACTGGGTGGGAAGGTGCTGGCAGGGGCTGTCTCCACACGCAACGTCCCATATGCAAACCTTCCTGGCAGAGGGAAGAGGGGAGCAACGGGTGGATTGCCAAGCCTCCTTTGCCTCACTGCCTCAGGGGAGCAGTGAGAGCAAGAGGACCCACTGTGATCCTATGTCGGCTCTGCCTCTTCCGACCCAGTCGGAGCTGCTGGGGCTGCCAAGGAGCTGCCTGACAGACTCTGACTCAGCCGAGCCCTCTGAAGGGGAAGGGGGCAGGAACAGACGTGTGCATCGAGTTGGGCCTTGGCCTGGGTGTGTGGACCCCCGAGCTGGTCCCGAGGCTCGGGGCCATGGGCCCGGATAGAGGACCACCCCAAAGCACTTTCTCCCGGGTTTCAGAGCAGTGTGCGCGATTTGCGGGAACAGCCGGCCAGAGTGCTTCCCAAACGGCCCTTTGGAAGGCAGGCGGGAGGGTCCCTGCGGAGGGAGAGGGCCCGGACTGCTGGGAGGCCCCACAGGCCAAAGGCACAACCCAGCGAGGCCCCTGCCTTTGGCCAGCCTTGCCCATGCCTTCCTGGCGTCCAGGGCTACTGCCCCACGAAGGGGCAGCTGCAGGATGTGTTCCAGACATGCACGGGCACCTAACCCACCTCAGCCCCGCTAGGGCCTTTCCTCCCCTGGGCCTAGGCCTCAGCTGAGACCTACTGGTGGGAAGGGTGCCTCGGCAGGGTGCTTCTCCACACTCAACTCCCAGGAGCAGAGCCTTCTGGCAGAGGGAAGAGGGAGCAACGGGTGGATGCCCAAGCCGTTCCTTTTGCCCCAGCTGCCTCAGGGGAGCAGGGAGAGCAATGAGGCCCACTGTGATCCCTAGGTCGCTCTGCTCTTCCACCAGGCGGAGCTGCTGTGGCTGCCAGGGAGCTTGCCTGACAGAACCTCTGAATCCGCCGATCTCTCTGAAGGGGCAGGGGCAGGAACTGACATGTGCATGGAGTTGGCCTTGGCCTGGGAGGTGGACCCCCGAGCTGGTCCCCAGGCTCGGGCCATGGGCCCGGAGAGAGGACCACCCCAAAGCACTTTTCCTCCCGGGTTTCAGAGCAGTGTGCGTGATTGCGGGAACAGCCGGCCAAGTGCTTCCCAAACGGTTCTGCGGCGGCTGGGGGAGGTCTGCCGGAGGGAGACGTCGGTGCTGCTGGGAGTCCACACAGCCAGAGTCAAGAACCCCGCGAGGCCCTGCCCTTTGCCAGCCCCATGCCCCGGCGCTTCCCTGGCGTCAGGCTACTGACCCACGAAGGGGCAGCTGGCAGGGCATGTGTCCAGACATCACGGCACCTACCCCAACTCAGCCCGCTAGGGCCTTTCCCCTGGGCCTAGGCCTCAGCTGAGGCCTACTGGGTGGGAAGGTGCTGGCAGGCTTCCTCCACACTGCAACGTCCCCACGGAGGCAGGAGCCTTCTGGCATCGGAAGAGGGGAGCAACGGGGTGGATGCCCAAGCCCCTTATGCCCCAGCTGCCTCAGGGAGCAGGAGAGCAAGAGGCCCACTGTGATCCTAGGTCGCTCTGCCTCTTCCCACCCAGGCGGAGCTGCTGGGCAGCCAGGGAGCTGCCTGACCGACTCTGGCTCAGCCGAGCTCTCGAAGGGGCAGGGGGCAGGAACAGACGTGTGCATGGAGTTGGGCCTTGGCCTGGGCGTGTGGACCCCCGAGCTGGTCCCCAGGCTCGGGGCCATGGGCCCGGAGAGAGGACCACCCCAAAGCACTTTTCTCCCGGGTTTTAGAGCAGTGTGCGCGATTTACGGGAACAGCCGGCCAGAGGTGCTTCCCAAACGCTTTGGAGGCAGGCGGGAGGTCTGCCTGGAGGGAGAGGCCGGTGCTGCTGGGAGGCCCCACAGGCCAGAGTGCACACCCAGCGAGGTCCTGCACTTTAGGAGCCAGCTTGCCCCCGGCCTTCCGTCGTCCAGGGGCTACTGCCCCACGAAGGGGCAGGCTGCAGGGTGTGTGTCCCGACATGCACGGGCACCTACCCCACCTCAGCAACGCTAGGGCCTTTCTCCTGGGCCTAGGCCTCAGCTGATGCCTACTGGGTGGGAAGGTGCTGGCAGGGGCTGTCTCCACATGCAACGTCCCAGGAGGCAGAGCCTTCTGGCAGAGGGAAAGAGGGAGGCAACGGGGTGGATGCCCAAGGCGTCTTTGCCCAGCTGCCTCAGGGAGCAGGGAGAGCAAGAGGCCCACTGTGATCCTAGGTCGGCTCTGCCTCTTCACACCCAGGCGGAGAGGACCACCCCAAAATGAGGGGGGGGGGGGGGGGGGGGGAAGGGGGGGGGGGGGGGGGACTTTTCTGGGCCAGGGTTTCAGAGCAGTGTGCGCGATTTGCGGGAACAGCCGGCCAGAGTGCTTCGAAAACGGCCTTTTGAGGCAGGCGGGGAGGTCTGCCAGAGGGAGAGGGCCGGTTCTGCTGGGAGGCCCCACAGGCCAGAGGCAGAACCCAACGAGGCCCCTGCCCTTGGCCAACCTTGGCCAGGCCTTCCTGGCGTCCAGGTCTACTTCCCCACGAAGGGGCAGGCTGCAGGAATTGTGTCCCAGACATGCACGGGCTCCTACCCCAACTCAGCCCCGCTAGGGCATTTCCCCTGGGCCTAGGCCTCAGCTGAGGCCTACGGTGGGAAAGGTGGCGGCAGGGCTGTCACCACAATAGCAACGTCCCAGGAGGCAGAACCTTCTGGCAAGGGAAGAGGGAGCAACGGGAGGGATGCCCAAGCCGTCTTTGCCTCACTTCCGTCAGGGGAGCAGTGAGAGCATGAGGGCCCACTGTGATCCTAGGTCTGCTCTGCCTCTTACCCCCCCGGCGGAGATACTGGGGCTGCCAGGGAGCTGCCTGACAGCCTCTGGCTCAGCCGAGCTCTCTGAAGGCCCAGGGGGAGGAACAGAGGTGTGCATGGAGTGGGCCATTGGCCTGGGTGTGTGACCCCCGAGACTGGTCCCAGGGCTCCGGGGCCATGGGCCCGGATAGAGGACCATCCCCCAAAGCACTTTTCCTCCCGGGTTTCAGAGCAGTGTGCCGATTTGCGGGAACAGCCGGCCAGAGTGCTTCCCAAACGGCCTTTTGAGGCAGGCGGGGAGGTCGGCCGGAGGGAGAGGGCCGGTGCCAGCCTGGGAGGCCCCACAGTGCCAAGCATGACCCAGCGAGGCCTCTGCCCTTGGCCAGCCATGCCCAGGCCTTCCTGGCGTCCAGGGCTAAAACTGCCCCACGCAGGGGCAGGCTGCAGGGAGCGTGTCCCGACATGCACGGGCAGCGACCCCACCTCAGCCCCGCGAGGGCCTTTCCCTGGCCAAGGCCTCAGCTGAGACCTACTGGGTGGGAAGGTCTGGCAGGGCTGACTCCAAACTGCAACTCCCAGGAGGCAGAGCCTTCTGGCAGAGGGAAGAGGGAAAGCCACTGGGGGGGGGGGGGTGGATGCCCAAGCCGTCTTTGTCCCCAGCTGCCTCATGGGAGCAGGGAGAAGCAAGAGCCCACTGTGATCCTAGGTCGGCTCTGCTCTCCACCCCAGCGGAGCTGCTGGGGCTGCCAGGGAGCGCCTGACAGACTCTGGATCCGCCGAGCTCTCTGAAGGGGCAGGGGGAAGGAACAGACGTGTGCATGGAGTACTGGGTCTTGGCCAGGGAGTGTGGACCCCCGAGCTGGTCCCCAGGCGCGGGGCCATGGGCCCGGAGAGAGGACCACCCCAAAGCACTTTCTCCCGGGTGTCAGAGCAGTGTGCGCGATTTGGGGAAAAAAAAAAAAAAAAAAAAAAAAAAAAAAAAAAAAAAAAAAAAAAAAAAAAAAAAAAAAAAAAAAAAAAAAAAAAAAAAAAAAAAAAAAAAAAAAAAAAAAAAAAAAAAAAAAAAAAAAAAAAAAAAAAAAAAAAAAAAAAAAAAAAAAAAAAACCGCTACGGCCTTTCCACTGGGCCTAGGCCTCCGCTGTGGCCTCCTGGGTGGAAAGGTGCTGGCAGGGGCTGTCTCCACACTGCAACGTCCCAGTAGGCAGAGCCTTCTGGCAGAGGGAAGAGGGGAGCAACGGGGTGGATGCCCAAGCCGTCTTTGCCCCAGCTGCCTCAGGGGAGCAGGGAGAGCAAGAGGCCCACTGTGATCCTAGGTCGGCTCTGCCTCTTCCCACCCAGGCGGAGCTGCTGGGGCTGCCAGGGAGCTGCCTGACAGACTCTGGCTCAGCCGAGCTCTCTGAAGGGGCAGGGGACAGGAACAGACGTGTGCATGGAGTTGGGCCTTGGCCTGGGAGTGTGGACCCCCGAGCTGGTCCCCAGGCTCGGGGCCATGGGCCCGGAGAGAGGACCACCCCAAAGCACTTTTCTCCCGGGTTTCAGAGCAGTGTGCGCGATTTGCGGGAACAGCCGGCCAGAGTGCTTCCCAAACGGCCTTTGGAGGCAGGCTGGGGAGGTCTGCCGGAGGGAGAGGGCCGGTGCTGCTGGGAGGCCCCACAGGCCAGAGGCATGACCCAGCGAGGCCCCTGCCCTTGGCCAGCCTTGCCCCGGCCTTCGTGGCGTCCAGGGCTACTGCCCCACGAAGGGGCAGGCTGCAGGGAGTGTGTCCAGACATGCACGGGCACCTACCCCAACTCAGCCCCGCTAGGGCCTTTCCCCTGGGCCTAGGCCTCAGCTGAGGCCTACTGGGTGGGAAGGTGCTGGCAGGGGCTGTCTCCACACTGCAATGTCCCAGGAGGCAGAGCCTTCTGGCAGAGGGAAGAGGGGAGCAACGGGGTGGATGCCCAAGCCGTCTTTGCCCCAGCTGCCTCAGGGGAGCAGGGAGAGCAAGAGGCCCACTGTGATCCTAGGTCGGCTCTGCCTCTTCCCACCCAGGCGGAGCTGCTGGGGCTGCCAGGGAGCTGCCTGACAGACTCTGGCTCAGCCGAGCTCTCTGAAGGGGCAGGGGGCCAGGAACAGACGTGTGCATGGAGTTGGGCCTTGGCCTGGGAGTGTGGACCCCCGAGCTGGTCCCCAGGCTCGGGGCCATGGGCCCGGAGAGAGGACCACCCCAAAGCACTTTTCTCCCGGGTTTCAGAGCAGTGTGCGCGATTTGCGGGAACAGCCGGCCAGAGTGCTTCCCAAACGGCCTTTGGAGGCAGGCGGGGACGTCTGCCAGAGGGAGAGGGCCGGTGCTGCTGGGAGGCCCCACAGGCCAGAGGCATGACCCAGCGAGGCCCCTGCCCTTGGCCAGCCTTGCCCCGGCCTTCCTGGCGTCCAGGGCTACTGCCTCACGAAGGGGCAGGCTGCAGGGAGTGTGTCCAGACATGCACGGGCACCTACCCCAACTCAGCCCCGCTAGGGCCTTTCCCCTGGGCCTAGGCCTCAGCTGAGGCCTACTGGGTGGGAAGGTGCTGGCAGGGGCTGTCTCCACACTGCAACGTCCCAGGAGGCAGAGCCTTCTGGCAGAGGGATGAGGGGAGCAACGGGGTGGATGCCCAAGCCGTCTTTGCCCAGGCTGCCTCAGGGGAGCAGGGAGAGGAAGAGGCCCACTGTGATCCTCGGTCGGCTCGTCCTCTTCCCACCCAGGCGGAGCTGCTGGGGCTGCCAGGGAGCTGCCTGACAGACTCTGGCTCAGCCGAGCTCTCTGAAGGGGCAGGGGACAGGAAGAGACGTGGGCATGGAGTTGGGCCTTGGCCTGGGAGTGTGGACCCCCGAGCTGGTCCCCAGGCTCGGGGCCATGGGCCCGGAGAGAGGACCACCGCAAAGCACTTTTCTCCCGGGTTTCAGAGCAGTGTGCGCGATTTGCGGGAACAGCCGGCCAGAGTGCTTCCCAAACGGCCTCTGGAGGCAGGCGGGGATGTCTGACGGAGGGAGACGGCCGGTGCTGCTGGGAGGCCCCACAGGCCAGAGGCACGACCCAGCGAGGCCGCTGCCCTTGGCCAGCCTTGCCCCGGCCTTCCTGGCGTCCAGGGCTACTGCCCCACGAAGGGGCAGGCTGCAGGGAGTGTGTCCAGACATGCACGTGCACCTACCCCAACTCAGCCCCGCTAGGGCCTTTCCCCTGGGCCTAGGCCTCAGCTGAGGCCTACTGGGTGGGAAGGTGCTGGCAGGGCCTGTCTCCACACTGCAACGTCCCAGGAGGCAGAGCCTTCTGGCAGAGGGAAGAGGGGAGCAACGGGGTGGATGCCCAAGCCGTCTTTGCCCCAGCTGCCTCAGGGGAGCAGGGAGAGCAAAAGGCCCACTGTGATCTTAGGTCGGCTCTGCCTCTTCCCACCCAGGCGGAGCTGCTGGGGCTGCCAGGGAGCTGCCTGACAGACTCTGGCTCAGCCGAACTCTCTGAAGGGGCAGGGGGCAGGAACAGACGTGTGCATGGAGTTGGGCCTTGGCCTGGGAGTGTGGACCCCCGAGCTGGTCCCCAGGCTCGGGGCCATCGGCCCGGAGAGAGGACCACCCCAAAGCACTTTTCTCCCGGGTTTCAGAGCAGTGTGCGCGATTTGCGGGAACAGCCGGCCAGAGTGCTTCCCAAACGGCCTTTGGAGGCAGGCGGGGAGGTCTGCCGGAGGGAGAGGGCCGGTGCTGCTGGGAGGCCCCACAGGCCAGAGGCATGACCCAGCGAGGCCCCTGCCCTTGGCCAGCCTTGCCCCGGCCTTCCTGGCGTCCAGGGCTACTGCCCCACGAAGGGGCAGGCTGCAGGGAGTGTGTCCAGACATGCACGGGCACCTAACCCACCTCAGCCCCGCTAGGGCCTTTCCCCTGGGCCTAGGCCTCAGCTGAGACCTACTGGGTGGGAAGGTGCTGGCAGGGGCTGTCTCCACACTGCAACGTCCCAGGAGGCAGAGCCTTCTGGCAGAGGGAAGAGGGGAGCAACGGGGTGGATGCCCAAGCCGTCTTTGCCCCAGCTGCCTCAGGGGAGCAGGGAGAGCAAGAGGCCCACTGTGATCCTAGGTCGGCTCTGCCTCTTCCCACCCAGGCGGAGCTGCTGGGGCTGCCAGGGAGCTGCCTGACAGACTCTGGATCCGCCGAGCTCTCTGAAGGGGCAGGGGGCAGGAACAGACGTGTGCATGGAGTTGGGCCTTGGCCTGGGAGTGTGGACCCCCGAGCTGGTCCCCAGGCTCGGGGCCATGGGCCCGGAGAGAGGACCACCCCAAAGCACTTTTCTCCCGGGTTTCAGAGCAGTGTGCGTGATTTGCGGGAACAGCCGGCCAGAGTGCTTCCCAAACGGCCTTTGGAGGCAGGCGGGGAGGTCTGCCGGAGGGAGACGGCCGGTGCTGCTGGGAGGTCCCACAGGCCAGAGGCAAGACCCAGCGAGGCCGCTGCCCTTGGCCAGCCTTGCCCCGGCCTTCCTGGCGTCCAGGGCTACTGCCCCACGAAGGGGCAGGCTGCAGGGCATGTGTCCAGACATGCACGGCACCTACCCCAACTCAGCCCCGCTAGGGCCTTTCCCCTCGGCCTAGGCCTCAGCTGAGGCCTACTGGGTGGGAAGGTGCTGGCAGGGGCTGTCTCCACACTGCAACGTCCCAGGAGGCAGAGCCTTCTGGCAGAGGGAAGAGGGGAGCAACGGGGTGGATGCCCAAGCCGTCTTTGCCCCAGCTGCCTCAGGGGAGCAGGGAGAGCAAGAGGCCCACTGTGATCCTAGGTCGGCTCTGCCTCTTCCCACCCAGGCGGAGCTGCTGGGGCTGCCAGGGAGCTGCCTGACAGACTCTGGCTCAGCCGAGCTCTCTGAAGGGGCAGGGGACAGGAACAGACGTGTGCATGGAGTTGGGCCTTGGCCTGGGAGTGTGGACCCCCGAGCTGGTCCCCAGGCTCGGGGCCATGGGCCCGGAGAGAGGACCACCCCAAAGCACTTTTCTCCCGGGTTTCAGAGCAGTGTGCGCGATTTGCGGGAACAGCCGGCCAGAGTGCTTCCCAAACGGCCTTTGGAGGCAGGCGGGGAGGTCTGCCGGAGGGAGAGGGCCGGTGCTGCTGGGAAAGCCCCACAGGCCAGAGGCATGACCCAGCGAGGCCCCTGCCCTTGGCCAGCCTTGCCCCGGCCTTCCTGGCGTCCAGGGCTACTGCCCCACGAAGGGGCAGGCTGCAGGGAGTGTGTCCAGACATGCACGGGCACCTACCCCAACTCAGCCCCGCTAGGGCCTTTCCCCTGGGCCTAGGCCTCAGCTGAGGCCTACTGGGTGGGAAGGTGCTGGCAGGGGCTGTCTCCACACTGCAATGTCCCAGGAGGCAGAGCCTTCTGGCAGAGGGAAGAGGGGAGCAACGGGGTGGATGCCCAAGCCGTCTTTGCCCCAGCTGCCTCAGGGGAGCAGGGAGAGCAAGAGGCCCACTGTGATCCTAGGTCGGCTCTGCCTCTTCCCACCCAGGCGGAGCTGCTGGGGCTGCCAGGGAGCTGCCTGACAGACTCTGGCTCAGCCGAGCTCTCTGAAGGGGCAGGGGGCAGGAACAGACGTGTGCATGGAGTTGGGCCTTGGCCTGGGAGAGTGTGGACCCCCGAGCTGGTCCCCAGGCTCGGGGCCATGGGCCCGGAGAGAGGACCACCCCAAAGCACTTTTCTCCCGGGTTTCAGAGCAGTGTGCGCGATTTGCGGGAACAGCCGGCCAGAGTGCTTCCCAAACGGCCTTTGGAGGCAGGCGGGGAGGTCTGCCAGAGGGAGAGGGCCGGGGCTGCTGGGAGGCCCCACAGGCCAGAGGCATGACCCAGCGAGGCCCCTGCCCTTGGCCAGCCTTGCCCTGGGCTTCCTGGCGTCCAGGGCTACTGCCTCACGAAGGGGCAGGCTGCAGGGAGTGTGTCCAGACATGCACGGGCACCTACCCCAACTCAGCCCCGCTAGGGCCTTTCCCCTGGGCCTAGGCCTCAGCTGAGGCCTACTGGGTGGGAAGGTGCTGGCAGGGGCTGTCTCCACACTGCAACGTCCCAGGAGGCAGAGCCTTCTGGCAGAGGGATGAGGGGAGCAACGGGGTGGATGCCCAAGCCGTCTTTGCCCAGGCTGCCTCAGGGGAGCAGGGAGAGCAAGAGGCCCACTGTGATCCTCGGTCGGCTCTTCCTCTTCCCACCCAGGCGGAGCTGCTGGGGCTGCCAGGGAGCTGCCTGACAGACTCTGGCTCAGCCGAGCTCTCTGAAGGGGCAGGGGACAGGAAGAGACGTGTGCATGGAGTTGGGCCTTGGCCTGGGAGTGTGGACCCCCGAGCTGGTCCCCAGGCTCGGGGCCATGGGCCCGGAGAGAGGACCACCGCAAAGCACTTTTCTCCCAGGTTTCAGAGCAGTGTGCGCGATTTGCGGGAACAGCCGGCCAGAGTGCTTCCCAAACGGCCTCTGGAGGCAGGCGGGGATGTCTGACGGAGGGAGACGGCCGGTGCTGCTGGGAGGCCCCACAGGCCAGAGGCACGACCCAGCGAGGCCGCTGCCCTTGGCCAGCCTTGCCCCGGCCTTCCTGGCGTCCAGGGCTACTGCCCCACGAAGGGGCAGGCTGCAGGGAGTGTGTTCCAGACATGCACGTGCACCTACCCCAACTCAGCCCCGCTAGGGCCTTTCCCCTGGGCCTAGGCCTCAGCTGAGGCCTACTGGGTGGGAAGGTGCTGGCAGGGGCTGTCTCCACACTGCAACGTCCCAGGAGGCAGAGCCTTCTGGCAGAGGGAAGAGGGGAGCAACGGGGTGGATGCCCAAGCCGTCTTTGCCCCAGCTGCCTCAGGGGAGCAGGGAGAGCAAAAGGCCCACTGTGATCTTAGGTCGGCTCTGCCTCTTCCCACCCAGGCGGAGCTGCTGGGGCTGCCAGGGAGCTGCCTGACAGACTCTGGCTCAGCCGAACTCTCTGAAGGGGCAGGGGGCAGGAACAGACGTGTGCATGGAGTTGGGCCTTGGCCTGGGAGTGTGGACCCCCGAGCTGGTCCCCAGGCTCGGAGCCATGGGCCCGGAGAGAGGACCACCCCAAAGCACTTTTCTCCCGGGTTTCAGAGCAGTGTGCGCGATTTGCGGGAACAGCCGGCCAGAGTGCTTCCCAAACGGCCTTTGGAGGCAGGCGGGGAGGTCTGCCGGAGGGAGAGGGCCGGTGCTGCTGGGAGGCCCCACAGGCCAGAGGCACGACCCAGCGAGGCCCCTGCCCTTGGCCAGCCTTGCGGCGGCCTTCCTGGCGTCCAGGGCTACTGCCCCATGAAGGGGCAGGCTGCAGGGAGTGTGTCCAGACATGCACGGGCACCTACCCCAACTCAGCCCCGCTAGGGACTTTCCCCTGGGCCTAGGCCTCAGCTGAGGCCTACTGGGTGGGAAGGTGCTGGCAGGGGCTGTCTCCACACTGGAACGTCCCAGGAGGCAGAGCCTTCTGGCAGAGGGAAGAGGGGAGCAACGGGGTGGATGCCCAAGCCGTCTTTGCCCCAGCTGCCTCAGGGGAGCAGGGAGAGCAAGAGGCCCACTGTGATCTAGGTCGGCTCTGCCTCTTCCCACCCAGGCGGAGCTGCTGGGGCTGCCAGGGAGCTGCCTGACAGACTCTCTGGCTCAGCCGAGCTCTCTGAAGGGGCAGGGGGCAGGAACAGACGTGTGCATGGAGTTGGGCCTTGGCCTGGGAGTGTGGACCCCCGAGCTGATCCCCAGGCTCGGGGCCATGGGCCCGGAGAGAGGACCACCCCAAAGCACTTTTCTCCCGGGTTTCAGAGCAGTGTGCGCGATTTGCGGAAACAGCCGGCCAGAGTGCTTCCCAAACGGCCTCTGGAGGCAGGCGGGGAGGTCTGCCGGAGGGAGACGGCCGGTGCTGCTGGGAGGCCCCACAGGCCAGAGGCAAGACCCAGCGAGGCCGCTGCCCTTGGCCAGCCTTGCCCCGGCCTTCCTGGCGTCCAGGGCTACTGCCCCACGAAGGGGCAGGCTGCAGGGCGTGTGTCCAGACATGCACGGGCACCTACCCCAACTCAGCCCCGCTAGGGCCTTTCCCCTGGGCCTAGGCCTCAGGTGAGGCCTACTGGGTGGGAAGGTGCTGGCAGGGGCTGTCTCCACACTGCAACGTCCCAGGAGGCAGAGCCTTCTGGCAGAGGGAAGAGGGGAGCAACGGGGTGGATGCCCAAGCCGTCTTTGCCCCAGCTGCCTCAGGGAGCAGGGAGAGCAAGAGGCCCACTGTGATCCTAGGTCGGCTCTGCCTCTTCCCACCCAGGCGGAGCTGCTGGGGCTGCCAGGGAGCTGCCTGACAGACTCTGGCTCAGCCGAGCTCTCTGAAGGGGCAGGGGGCAGGAACAGACGTGTGCATGGAGTTGGGCCTTGGCCTGGGAGTGTGGACCCCCGAGCTGGTCCCCAGGCTCGGGGCCATGGGCCCGGAGAGAGGACCACCCCAAAGCACTTTTCTCCCGGGTTTCAGAGCAGTGTGCGTGATTTGCGGAAACAGCCGGCCAGAGTGCTTCCCAAACGGCCTTTGGAGGCAGGCGGGAGGTCTGCCGGAGGGAGACGGCCGGTGCTGCTGGGAGGTCCCACAGGCCAGAGGCAAGACCCAGCGAGGCCGCTGCCCTTGGCCAGCCTTGCCCCGGCCTTCCTGGCGTCCAGGGCTACTGCCCCACGAAGGGGCAGGCTGCAGGGCGTGTGTCCAGACATGCACGGCACCTACCCCAACTCCGCCCCGCTAGGGCCTTTCCCCTGGGCCTAGGCCTCAGTTGAGGCCTACTTGGTGGGAAGGGGCTGGCAAGGGCTGTCTCCACACTGCAACGTCCCAGGAGGCAGAGCCTTCTGGCAGAGGGAAGACGGGATCAACGGGGATGGATGCCAAGCCGTCTTTGCCCCAGCGCCTCCAGGGGAGCATGGGAGACAAGAGGCCTCACTGAGATCCTAGGTCGGCTCTGCCTCTTTCCCCACCAAAGGGGTTCGGAGCTGCTGGGGCTGGCCAGGGACTCCCCTAAACAGACTCTGGATCAGCCGAGCTCTCTGAAGGGGCAGGGGGCGGAACAAAAGGGTGTGCATGGAGTTGGGGCCTTGGGCCGGGAGTGGGGAACCCCAGCTGACCCCCGGGCTCGGGGCCCTTGGGCCGGAGAAAAGGACCCCCCCCAAAAAAAGCACTTTTTTTCCCGGGGTTTTTCAGAGCAGTGTGCCGATTTGCGGAAACAGCCGGCCAGGTGCTTCCTAAACGGCCTTGGAGGCGGGCCCGGGGAGGTCTGCCGGGGGAGAGGGCCCGGGTTGCTGCTGGGGGGCCCCACAGGCCAGGGGCCCAAGACCCCGGGGCCCGCTCCCCTTTGGGCCCACCTTTTCCCCCCGGGCCCTTTTCCTGGGGGTTCCAGGGCTACTGCCCCAGGGAAAGGGGCGGGCCCTGAGGGGCGTGTTCCGACATCAGGGGCCCACCTACCCCAATCGGGCCCCCTTAGGGGCCTTTCCCCGGGGCCTAGGCCTCACCCTGAGGCCTACTGGGTGGGAAGGGTCCCTGGCAGGGGCTGTTTTCCACCCTGCAAGGGTTCCCAGGAGGCAGAGCCCTGGCAAGGGAAGAGGGGAGAAAAGCGGGGGATGCCCAAGCCGCTTTCCCCCAGCTGCCTCGGGGGGAACAGGGGAAGAAAAGGGGGCCCCACTGTGACCGGGTCGGCTCTGCCTTTTTCCCACCCGGGCGGACCCTGCTGGGGCTGCCGGGGGAGCTGCCTGACAACTCGGCTCAGCCGAGCTCTCTGAAGGGGCGGGGGGCCCAGGAACAAAAGGGGTGCTTTGGAGTTGGGCCTTGGCCTGGGATTTTGGACCCCCAAAGTGGCCCCCAGGTTTGGGGGCCAGGGGCCCCGGAGAGGGGAAACCCCCCAAAAAGGGGGGAAATTTTTTTTTTTTCCCCCCCCCGGGTTTCAGAGCAGTGTGGCGATTTGCCGGGGGAAACAGCCCGGCCAGAGTGTTTCCCCAAAACGGCCTTTGGGGGGCAGGCGGGGAGGTCTGCCAGGGGGAGAGGGCCGTGCTGTGGGGGGCCCCCCACAGGCCAGGGGGTTTTTGGACCCAGCGGGGCCCCCCTCCCCTTTGGGCCAGTTTTTCCCCCGGGCCCTTTTCCTGGCGTCCGGGGGCAAATCCTCACAAACGGGCAAGGCTGCGGGGAGTGTGCCCCAGACATACACGGGCCCCTACCCCAACCCCAAGCCCCGCTGGGGGCCTTTTCCCCTGGGCCTAGGCCTCAGCTGGGGCCTACGGGGGGGGGGAAGGGTTGGGGGGCAGGGGCTGTCTCCACACAAAACTCCCAGGGGGCAGAGCCTTCTGGCAGGGGGATGAGGGGAGCAAGGGGGTGGAGGGCCCAAACCCCGTTTTTTCCCCCAAGCTGCCTCAGGGGAGAAAGGGAGAGCAAGAGGCCCACTGTGACCCCTGGGTCGGCTCTGCCTTTCCCACCCGGGGCGGAGCTCTGGGGGTCCCGGGGAGCTGCCTGACAAACTCTGGCTCAGCCGAGCTCTCTAAAGGGGCAGGGGGCAGGAACAGACGTGTGGGAAGAGGACCCCCCCCAAACCCACTTTTCCCCCGGGTTTTCAGAGCAATTTGTGCGCGTTTTGCGGGAAAGCCGGCCAGAGTGCTTCCCAAAGGGCCCCGGGGGGAGGCAGGCGGGGAGGTCTGCTGGAGGGAAAAGGGCCGGGGTGGGAGGCCCCCCCCCCCAAAGGCCAGGGGGGCATGACCCAGCGACCCCTTTTGCATTTGGGGCCAAAGCCTTGCCCCGGTTTCCCTGGCGCCCCGGGGAAAAATTCCCCCACGAAGGGGGGGGGCGCGGGGGCTTTTGTTTTCCAGAAAATTGCACGGGCCCCTCCCCCAACCCTCAGCCCCCTGGGGGCCTTTTTCCCCCGGGGCCCTGGGCCCTCAGCTGGGGGCCTACTGGGTGGGAAGGTGCTGGAGGGGCTGTCTCCACACGAAACATCCCAGGGGCAAAACCCTTTCTGGCAGAGGGAAGAGGGGAGAAAAACGGGGTGGAGGGCCCAAGCCGTCTTTCCCCCACCCTGCCTCAGGGGGCGGGGAGAGCAAGAGGCCCACTGTGATCCTGGGTTTGGCTCTGCCTTTTCCCCCCACCCGGGGCGGAGCTGCGGGGGGTTTCCCGGGGGAGCTGCCTGACAGACTCGGGAAATCCGCCGGCTCTCTAAAGGGGGCAGGGGGGCAGGAACAGCGTGTGCATGGATTTGGGGGCCTTGGGCCTGGGATTTGGGGAAACCCCCAGCTGGCCCCCAGGCTCGGGGCCATGGGCCCGGAGAGAGGCCCCACCCCAAAGACTTTTCCCCCGGGGGGTTTTCAGAGCAGGGGTGCGCGATTTGGGGGAAAACACCCCGGCCAGAGTGCCCCCCAAAACGGCCTCTGGGCAGGGGGGGAGGTCTCCCGGGAGGGGAACGGGGGTGTGTGGGAGGTCCCACGGGCCATGAGGCAAGACCCAGCGAGGGCCCCCTTAACCCTTTGGGCCCACCTTCCCCCGGCCTTCCGGGCGTCCGGGCTACTGCCCCCAAAAAGGGGGGGCTTGCAGGGCGGGGTGCCCCAGACATCCCACGGCACCTCCCCCAATAACCCCCCGCTGGGGGCCTTTCCCCTGGGCCTGGGCCCAACTGGGCCTACTGGGGGGGGAAGGGTGCTGGGGGGTTTGTTCCACATTTGCAACTCCCAGGAGGCAGAGCCTTCTGGCCGAGGGAAGAGGGAGCAACGGAGTGGATCCCCAACCCGTTTTTTGCCCCACCCTCCTCGGGGGGGAACAGGGAGAGCAAGAGGCCCCCCGGGTGATCCAAAGGTCGGCTCTCCCTTTTTCCTCCCCCAGGCGGGAGTGGGGGGCTGCCAGGGAGCTGCCTGACGGGACTCTGGCCCCGCCGAGTTTCTCTAAAAGGGGCAGGGGGCCCGGGAAACCGGGCCATGTGCATGGAGTTGGGCCCTTTGGGCCCTTTGGGAGTGTGGACCCCCGAGGGGGTCCCAGGCTCGGGGCCGGGGCCCCCGGGAGAGAGGACCACCCCAAAAAGCACTTTTCTCCCGGGTTTCAGAGCAGTGTGCGCGTTTTGCGGGAACAGCCGGCCAGAGTGCTTCCCCAAAAAAGGGCCCTTTTGGAAAGGCAGGGGGGGAAAGGTCTCCCGGGGGGAGAGGGCCGGTGCTGCTGGAGGCCCCACGGGAAAAGGGAGGCTGCCCCAGCGGGGGCCCGTCCCTTTTTGGCCAGCCTTCCCCCGGGGCCTTTCCCTTTGGCGCCCCCGGGCCCTACTGCCCCACAAAGGGGCGGGGCGGCGGGGAAAGTGTGTCCAGAATGCAGGGGGCCCCTCCCCCAACTCACCCCGCGGGGGCCCTTTCCCGGGCCCAAAGGCCTCAGTGGGCCTATTTGGGGGGGAAAGGGGTGCTGGCGGGGGGGCTGTCTCCACACTGAAAATGCCCCAGGAGGCAGACCCTTTTTGGAAGGGGGAAAGGGGAGCAACGGGGTGGATGCCCAAGCCGTCTTTCCCCCAGCTCCCTTTCAGGGGGGGCAGGGAGAGCAAGGGGCCTTGGCCAGCCTTGCCCCGGCCTTCCTGGCGTCCAGGGCTACTGCCTCACGAACGGGCAGGCTGCAGGGAGTGTGTCCAGACATACACGGGCACCTACCCCAACTCAGCCCCGCTAGGGCCTTTCCCCTGGGCCTAGGCCTCAGCTGAGGCCTACTGGGTGGGAAGGTGCTGGCAGGGGCTGTCTCCACACTGAAACGTCCCAGGAGGCAGAGCCTTCTGGCAGAGGGATGAGGGGAGCAACGGGGTGGATGCCCAAGCCGTCTTTGCCCCAGCTGCCTCAGGGGAGCAGGGAGAGCAAGAGGCCCACTGTGATCCTAGGTCGGCTCTGCCTCTTCCCACCCAGGCGGAGCTGCTGGGGCTGCCAGGGAGCTGCCTGACAGACTCTGGCTCAGCCGAGCTCTCTGAAGGGGCAGGGGGCAGGAACAGACGTGTGCATGGAGTTGGGCCTTGGCCTGGGAGTGTGGACCCCCGAGCTGGTCCCCAGGCTCGGGGCCATGGGCCCGGAGAGAGGACCACCCCAAAGCACTTTTCTCCCGGGTTTCAGAGCAGTGTGCGCGATTTGCGGGAACAGCCGGCCAGAGTGCTTCCCAAACGGCCTTTGGAGGCAGGCGGGGAGGTCTGCCGGAGGGAGAGGGCCGGTGCTGCTGGGAGGCCCCACAGGCCAGAGGCACGACCCAGCGAGGCCCCTGCCCTTGGCCAGCCTTGCCCCGGCCTTCCTGGCGTCCAGGGCTACTGCCCCACGAAGGGGCAGGCTGCAGGGAGTGTGTCCAGACATGCACGGGCACCTACCCCAACTCAGCCCCGCTAGGGCCTTTCCCCTGGGCCTAGGCCTCAGCTGAGGCCTACTGGGTGGGAAGGTGCTGGCAGGGGCTGTCTCCACACTGGAACGTCCCAGGAGGCAGAGCCTTCTGGCAGAGGGAAGAGGGGAGCAACGGGGTGGATGCCCAAGCCGTCTTTGCCCCAGCTGCCTCAGGGGAGCAGGGAGAGCAAGAGGCCCACTGTGATCCTAGGTCGGCTCTGCCTCTTCCCACCCAGGCGGAGCTGCTGGGGCTGCCAGGGAGCTGCCTGACAGACTCTGGCTCCGCCGAGCTCTCTGAAGGGGCAGGGGGCAGGAACAGACGTGTGCATGGAGTTGGGCCTTGGCCTGGGAGTGTGGACCCCCGAGCTGGTCCCCAGGCTCGGGGCCATGGGCCCGGAGAGAGGACCACCCCAAAGCACTTTTCTCCCGGGTTTCAGAGCAGTGTGCGCGATTTGCGGGAACAGCCGGCCAGAGTGCTTCCCAAACGGCCTCTGGAGGCAGGCGGGGAGGTCTGCCGGAGGGAGACGGCCGGTGCTGCTGGGAGGCCCCACAGGCCAGAGGCAAGACCCAGCGAGGCCGCTGCCCTTGGCCAGCCTTGCCCCGGCCTTCCTGGCGTCCAGGGCTACTGCCCCACGAAGGGGCAGGCTGCAGGGCGTGTGTCCAGACATGCACGGGCACCTACCCCAACTCAGCCCCGCTAGGGCCTTTCCCCTGGGCCTAGGCCTCAGCTGAGGCCTACTGGGTGGGAAGGTGCTGGCAGGGGCTGTCTCCACACTGCAACGTCCCAGGAGGCAGAGCCTTCTGGCAGAGGGAAGAGGGGAGCAACGGGGTGGATGCCCAAGCCGTCTTTGCCCCAGCTGCCTCAGGGGAGCAGGGAGAGCAAGAGGCCCACTGTGATCCTAGGTCGGCTCTGCCTCTTCCCACCCAGGCGGAGCTGCTGGGGCTGCCAGGGAGCTGCCTGACAGACTCTGGCTCAGCCGAGCTCTCTGAAGGGGCAGGGGGCAGGAACAGACGTGTGCATGGAGTTGGGCCTTGGCCTGGGAGTGTGGACCCCCGAGCTGGTCCCCAGGCTCGGGGCCATGGGCCCGGAGAGAGGACCACCCCAAAGCACTTTTCTCCCGGGTTTCAGAGCAGTGTGCGCGATTTGCGGGAACAGCCGGCCAGAGTGCTTCCCAAACGGCCTTTGGAGGCAGGCGGGGAGGTCTGCCGGAGGGAGAGGGCCGGTGCTGCTGGGAGGCCCCACAGGCCAGAGGCATGACCCAGCGAGGCCCCTGCCCTTGGGCCAGCCTTGCCCCGGCCTTCCTGGCGTCCAGGGCTACTGCCCCACGAAGGGGCAGGCTGCAGGGAGTGTGTCCAGACATGCACGGGCACCTACCCCAACTCAGCCCCGCTAGGGCCTTTCCCCTGGGCCTAGGCCTCAGCTGAGGCCTACTGGGTGGGAAGGTGCTGGCAGGGGCTGTCTCCACACTGCAATGTCCCAGGAGGCAGAGCCTTCTGGCAGAGGGAAGAGGGGAGCAACGGGGTGGATGCCCAAGCCGTCTTTGCCCCAGCTGCCTCAGGGGAGCAGGGAGAGCAAGAGGCCCACTGTGATCCTAGGTCGGCTCTGCCTCTTCCCACCCAGGCGGAGCTGCTGGGGCTGCCAGGGAGCTGCCTGACAGACTCTGGCTCAGCCGAGCTCTCTGAAGGGGCAGGGGGCAGGAACAGACGTGTGCATGGAGTTGGGCCTTGGCCTGGGAGTGTGGACCCCCGAGCTGGTCCCCAGGCTCGGGGCCATGGGCCCGGAGAGAGGACCACCCCAAAGCACTTTTCTCCCGGGTTTCAGAGCAGTGTGCGCGATTTGCGGGAACAGCCGGCCAGAGTGCTTCCCAAACGGCCTTTGGAGGCAGGCGGGGAGGTCTGCCGGAGGGAGAGGGCCGGTGCTGCTGGGAGGCCCCACAGGCCAGAGGCACGACCCAGCGAGGCCCCTGCCCTTGGCCAGCCTTGCCCCGGCCTTCCTGGCGTCCAGGGCTACTGCCCCACGAAGGGGCAGGCTGCAGGGAGTGTGTCCAGACATGCACGGGCACCTACCCCAACTCAGCCCCGCTAGGGCCTTTCCCCTGGGCCTAGGCCTCAGCTGAGGCCTACTGGGTGGGAAGGTGCTGGCAGGGGCTGTCTCCACACTGCAACGTCCCAGGAGGCAGAGCCTTCTGGCAGAGGGAAGAGGGGAGCAACGGGGTGGATGCCCAAGCCGTCTTTGCCCCAGCTGCCTCAGGGGAGCAGGGAGAGCAAGAGGCCCACTGTGATCCTAGGTCGGCTCTGCCTCTTCCCACCCAGGCGGAGCTGCTGGGGCTGCCAGGGAGCTGCCTGACAGACTCTGGCTCAGCCGAGCTCTCTGAAGGGGCAGGGGGCAGGAACAGACGTGTGCATGGAGTTGGGCCTTGGCCTGGGAGTGTGGACCCCCGAGCTGGTCCCCAGGCTCGGGGCCATGGGCCCGGAGAGAGGACCACCCCAAAGCACTTTTCTCCCGGGTTTCAGAGCAGTGTGCGCGATTTGCGGGAACAGCCGGCCAGAGTGCTTCCCAAACGGCCTTTGGAGGCAGGCGGGGAGGTCTGCCGGAGGGAGAGGGCCGGTGCTGCTGGGAGGCCCCACAGGCCAGAGGCACGACCCAGCGAGGCCCCTGCCCTTGGCCAGCCTTGCCCCGGCCTTCCTGGCGTCCAGGGCTACTGCCCCACGAAGGGGCAGGCTGCAGGGAGTGTGTCCAGACATGCACGGGCACCTACCCCAACTCAGCCCCGCTAGGGCCTTTCCCCTGGGCCTAGGCCTCAGCTGAGGCCTACTGGGTGGGAAGGTGCTGGCAGGGGCTGTCTCCACACTGCAACGTCCCAGGAGGCAGAGCCTTCTGGCAGAGGGAAGAGGGGAGCAACGGGGTGGATGCCCAAGCCGTCTTTGCCCCAGCTGCCTCAGGGGAGCAGGGAGAGCAAGAGGCCCACTGTGATCCTAGGTCGGCTCTGCCTCTTCCCACCCAGGCGGAGCTGCTGGGGCTGCCAGGGAGCTGCCTGACAGACTCTGGCTCAGCCGAGCTCTCTGAAGGGGCAGGGGGCAGGAACAGACGTGTGCATGGAGTTGGGCCTTGGCCTGGGAGTGTGGACCCCGAGCTGGTCCCCAGGCTCGGGGCCATGGGCCCGGAGAGAGGACCACCCCAAAGCACTTTTCTCCCGGGTTTCAGAGCAGTGTGCGCGATTTGCGGGAACAGCCGGCCAGAGTGCTTCCCAAACGGCCTTTGGAGGCAGGCGGGGAGGTCTGCCGGAGGGAGAGGGCCGGTGCTGCTGGGAGGCCCCACAGGCCAGAGGCAAAACCCAGCGAGGCCCCTGCCCTTGGCCAGCCTTGCCCCGGCCTTCCTGGCGTCCAGGGCTACTGCCCCACGAAGGGGCAGGCTGCAGGGAGTGTGTCCAGACATGCACGGGCACCTACCCCAACTCAGCCCCGCTAGGGCCTTTCCCCTGGGCCTAGGCCTCAGCTGAGGCCTACTGGGTGGGAAGGTGCTGGCAGGGGCTGTCTCCACACTGCAACGTCCCAGGAGGCAGAGCCTTCTGGCAGAGGGAAGAGGGGAGCAACGGGGTGGATGCCCAAGCCGTCTTTGCCCCAGCTGCCTCAGGGGAGCAGGGAGAGCAAGAGGCCCACTGTGATCCTAGGTCGGCTCTGCCTCTTCCCACCCAGGCGGAGCTGCTGGGGCTGCCAGGGAGCTGCCTGACAGACTCTGGCTCAGCCGAGCTCTCTGAAGGGGCAGGGGGCAGGAACAGACGTGTGCATGGAGTTGGGCCTTGGCCTGGGAGTGTGGACCCCCGAGCTGGTCCCCAGGCTCGGGGCCATGGGCCCGGAGAGAGGACCACCCCAAAGCACTTTTCTCCCGGGTTTCAGAGCAGTGTGCGCGATTTGCGGGAACAGCCGGCCAGAGTGCTTCCCAAACGGCCTTTGGAGGCAGGCGGGGAGGTCTGCCGGAGGGAGAGGGCCGGTGCTGCTGGGAGGCCCCACAGGCCAGAGGCACAGCCCAGCGAGGCCCCTGCCCTTGGCCAGCCTTGCCCCGGCCTTCCTGGCGTCCAGGGCTACTGCCCCACGAAGGGGCAGGCTGCAGGGAGTGTGTCCAGACATGCACGGGCACCTACCCCAACTCAGCCCCGCTAGGGCCTTTCCCCTGGGCCTAGGCCTCAGCTGAGGCCTACTGGGTGGGAAGGTGCTGGCAGGGGCTGTCTCCACACTGCAACGTCCCAGGAGGCAGAGCCTTCTGGCAGAGGGAAGAGGGGATGCAACGGGGTGGATGCCCAAGCCGTCTTTGCCCCAGCTGCCTCAGGGGAGCAGGGAGAGCAAGAGGCCCACTGTGATCCTAGGTCGGCTCTGCCTCTTCCCACCCAGGCGGAGCTGCTGGGGCTGCCAGGGAGCTGCCTGACAGACTCTGGCTCAGCCGAGCTCTCTGAAGGGGCAGGGGGCAGGAACAGACGTGTGCATGGAGTTGGGCCTTGGCCTGGGAGTGTGGACCCCCGAGCTGGTCCCCAGGCTCGGGGCCATGGGCCCGGAGAGAGGACCACCCCAAAGCACTTTTCTCCCGGGTTTCAGAGCAGTGTGCGCGATTTGCGGGAACAGCCGGCCAGAGTGCTTCCCAAACGGCCTTTGGAGGCAGGCGGGGAGGTCTGCCGGAGGGAGAGGGCCGGTGCTGCTGGGAGGCCCCACAGGCCAGAGGCAAAACCCAGCGAGGCCCCTGCCCTTGGCCAGCCTTGCCCCGGCCTTCCTGGCGTCCAGGGCTACTGCCCCACGAAGGGGCAGGCTGCAGGGAGTGTGTCCAGACATGCACGGGCACCTACCCCAACTCAGCCCCGCTAGGGCCTTTCCCCTGGGCCTAGGCCTCAGCTGAGGCCTACTGGGTGGGAAGGTGCTGGCAGGGGCTGTCTCCACACTGCAACGTCCCAGGAGGCAGAGCCTTCTGGCAGAGGGAAGAGGGGAGCAACGGGGTGGATGCCCAAGCCGTCTTTGCCCCAGCTGCCTCAGGGGAGCAGGGAGAGCAAGAGGCCCACTGTGATCCTAGGTCGGCTCTGCCTCTTCCCACCCAGGCGGAGCTGCTGGGGCTGCCAGGGAGCTGCCTGACAGACTCTGGCTCAGCCGAGCTCTCTGAAGGGGCAGGGGGCAGGAACAGACGTGTGCATGGAGTTGGGCCTTGGCCTGGGAGTGTGGACCCCCGAGCTGGTCCCCAGGCTCGGGGCCATGGGCCCGGAGAGAGGACCACCCCAAAGCACTTTTCTCCCGGGTTTCAGAGCAGTGTGCGCGATTTGCGGGAACAGCCGGCCAGAGTGCTTCCCAAACGGCCTTTGGAGGCAGGCGGGGAGGTCTGCCAGAGGGAGAGGGCCGGTGCTGCTGGGAGGCCCCACAGGCCAGAGGCAAACCCAGCGAGGCCCCTGCCCTTGGCCAGCCTTGCCCAGGCCTTCCTGGCGTCCAGGGCTACTGCCCCACGAAGGGGCAGGCTGCAGGGAGTGTGTCCAGACATGCACGGGCACCTACCCCAACTCAGCCCCGCTAGGGCCTTTCCCCTGGGCCTAGGCCTCAGCTGAGGCCTACTGGGTGGGAAGGTGCTGGCAGGGGCTGTCTCCACACTGCAACGTCCCAGGAGGCAGAGCCTTCTGGCAGAGGGAAGAGGGGAGCAACGGGGTGGATGCCCAAGCCGTCTTTGCCCCAGCTGCCTCAGGGGAGCAGGGAGAGCAAGAGGCCCACTGTGATCCTAGGTCGGCTCTGCCTCTTCCCACCCAGGCGGAGCTGCTGGGGCTGCCAGGGAGCTGCCTGACAGACTCTGGCTCAGCCGAGCTCTCTGAAGGGGCAGGGGGCAGGAACAGACGTGTGCATGGAGTTGGGCCTTGGCCTGGGAGTGTGGACCCCCGAGCTGGTCCCCAGGCTCGGGGCCATGGGCCCGGAGAGAGGACCACCCCAAAGCACTTTTCTCCCGGGTTTCAGAGCAGTGTGCGCGATTTGCGGGAACAGCCGGCCAGAGTGCTTCCCAAACGGCCTTTGGAGGCAGGCGGGGAGGTCTGCCGGAGGGAGAGGGCCGGTGCTGCTGGGAGGCCCCACAGGCCAGAGGCACAACCCAGCGAGGCCCCTGCCCTTGGCCAGCCTTGCCCAGGCCTTCCTGGCGTCCAGGGCTACTGCCCCACGAAGGGGCAGGCTGCAGGGAGTGTGTCCAGACATGCACGGGCACCTACCCCAACTCAGCCCCGCTAGGGCCTTTCCCCTGGGCCTAGGCCTCAGCTGAGGCCTACTGGGTGGGAAGGTGCTGGCAGGGGCTGTCTCCACACTGCAACGTCCCAGGAGGCAGAGCCTTCTGGCAGAGGGAAGAGGGGAGCAACGGGGTGGATGCCCAAGCCGTCTTTGCCCCAGCTGCCTCAGGGGAGCAGGGAGAGCAAGAGGCCCACTGTGATCCTAGGTCGGCTCTGCCTCTTCCCACCCAGGCGGAGCTGCTGGGGCTGCCAGGGAGCTGCCTGACAGACTCTGGCTCAGCCGAGCTCTCTGAAGGGGCAGGGGGCAGGAACAGACGTGTGCATGGAGTTGGGCCTTGGCCTGGGAGTGTGGACCCCCGAGCTGGTCCCCAGGCTCGGGGCCATGGGCCCGGAGAGAGGACCACCCCAAAGCACTTTTCTCCCGGGTTTCAGAGCAGTGTGCGCGATTTGCGGGAACAGCCGGCCAGAGTGCTTCCCAAACGGCCTTTGGAGGCAGGCGGGGAGGTCTGCCGGAGGGAGAGGGCCGGTGCTGCTGGGAGGCCCCACAGGCCAGAGGCACAACCCAGCGAGGCCCCTGCCCTTGGCCAGCCTTGCCCAGGCCTTCCTGGCGTCCAGGGCTACTGCCCCACGAAGGGGCAGGCTGCAGGGAGTGTGTCCAGACATGCACGGGCACCTACCCCAACTCAGCCCCGCTAGGGCCTTTCCCCTGGGCCTAGGCCTCAGCTGAGGCCTACTGGGTGGGAAGGTGCTGGCAGGGGCTGTCTCCACACTGCAACGTCCCAGGAGGCAGAGCCTTCTGGCAGAGGGAAGAGGGGAGCAACGGGGTGGATGCCCAAGCCGTCTTTGCCCCAGCTGCCTCAGGGGAGCAGGGAGAGCAAGAGGCCCACTGTGATCCTAGGTCGGCTCTGCCTCTTCCCACCCAGGCGGAGCTGCTGGGGCTGCCAGGGAGCTGCCTGACAGACTCTGGCTCAGCCGAGCTCTCTGAAGGGGCAGGGGGCAGGAACAGACGTGTGCATGGAGTTGGGCCTTGGCCTGGGAGTGTGGACCCCCGAGCTGGTCCCCAGGCTCGGGGCCATGGGCCCGGAGAGAGGACCACCCCAAAGCACTTTTCTCCCGGGTTTCAGAGCAGTGTGCGCGATTTGCGGGAACAGCCGGCCAGAGTGCTTCCCAAACGGCCTTTGGAGGCAGGCGGGGAGGTCTGCCGGAGGGAGAGGGCCGGTGCTGCTGGGAGGCCCCACAGGCCAGAGGCACAACCCAGCGAGGCCCCTGCCCTTGGCCAGCCTTGCCCAGGCCTTCCTGGCGTCCAGGGCTACTGCCCCACGAAGGGGCAGGCTGCAGGGAGTGTGTCCAGACATGCACGGGCACCTACCCCAACTCAGCCCCGCTAGGGCCTTTCCCCTGGGCCTAGGCCTCAGCTGAGGCCTACTGGGTGGGAAGGTGCTGGCAGGGGCTGTCTCCACACTGCAACGTCCCAGGAGGCAGAGCCTTCTGGCAGAGGGAAGAGGGGAGCAACGGGGTGGATGCCCAAGCCGTCTTTGCCCCAGCTGCCTCAGGGGAGCAGGGAGAGCAAGAGGCCCACTGTGATCCTAGGTCGGCTCTGCCTCTTCCCACCCAGGCGGAGCTGCTGGGGCTGCCAGGGAGCTGCCTGACAGACTCTGGCTCAGCCGAGCTCTCTGAAGGGGCAGGGGGCAGGAACAGACGTGTGCATGGAGTTGGGCCTTGGCCTGGGAGTGTGGACCCCCGAGCTGGTCCCCAGGCTCGGGGCCATGGGCCCGGAGAGAGGACCACCCCAAAGCACTTTTCTCCCGGGTTTCAGAGCAGTGTGCGCGATTTGCGGGAACAGCCGGCCAGAGTGCTTCCCAAACGGCCTTTGGAGGCAGGCGGGGAGGTCTGCCGGAGGGAGAGGGCCGGTGCTGCTGGGAGGCCCCACAGGCCAGAGGCACAACCCAGCGAGGCCCCTGCCCTTGGCCAGCCTTGCCCAGGCCTTCCTGGCGTCCAGGGCTACTGCCCCACGAAGGGGCAGGCTGCAGGGAGTGTGTCCAGACATGCACGGGCACCTACCCCAACTCAGCCCCGCTAGGGCCTTTCCCCTGGGCCTAGGCCTCAGCTGAGGCCTACTGGGTGGGAAGGTGCTGGCAGGGGCTGTCTCCACACTGCAACGTCCCAGGAGGCAGAGCCTTCTGGCAGAGGGAAGAGGGGAGCAACGGGGTGGATGCCCAAGCCGTCTTTGCCCCAGCTGCCTCAGGGGAGCAGGGAGAGCAAGAGGCCCACTGTGATCCTAGGTCGGCTCTGCCTCTTCCCACCCAGGCGGAGCTGCTGGGGCTGCCAGGGAGCTGCCTGACAGACTCTGGCTCAGCCGAGCTCTCTGAAGGGGCAGGGGGCAGGAACAGACGTGTGCATGGAGTTGGGCCTTGGCCTGGGAGTGTGGACCCCCGAGCTGGTCCCCAGGCTCGGGGCCATGGGCCCGGAGAGAGGACCACCCCAAAGCACTTTTCTCCCGGGTTTCAGAGCAGTGTGCGCGATTTGCGGGAACAGCCGGCCAGAGTGCTTCCCAAACGGCCTTTGGAGGCAGGCGGGGAGGTCTGCCGGAGGGAGAGGGCCGGTGCTGCTGGGAGGCCCCACAGGCCAGAGGCACAACCCAGCGAGGCCCCTGCCCTTGGCCAGCCTTGCCCAGGCCTTCCTGGCGTCCAGGGCTACTGCCCCACGAAGGGGCAGGCTGCAGGGAGTGTGTCCAGACATGCACGGGCACCTACCCCAACTCAGCCCCGCTAGGGCCTTTCCCCTGGGCCTAGGCCTCAGCTGAGGCCTACTGGGTGGGAAGGTGCTGGCAGGGGCTGTCTCCACACTGCAACGTCCCAGGAGGCAGAGCCTTCTGGCAGAGGGAAGAGGGGAGCAACGGGGTGGATGCCCAAGCCGTCTTTGCCCCAGCTGCCTCAGGGGAGCAGGGAGAGCAAGAGGCCCACTGTGATCCTAGGTCGGCTCTGCCTCTTCCCACCCAGGCGGAGCTGCTGGGGCTGCCAGGGAGCTGCCTGACAGACTCTGGCTCAGCCGAGCTCTCTGAAGGGGCAGGGGGCAGGAACAGACGTGTGCATGGAGTTGGGCCTTGGCCTGGGAGTGTGGACCCCCGAGCTGGTCCCCAGGCTCGGGGCCATGGGCCCGGAGAGAGGACCACCCCAAAGCACTTTTCTCCCGGGTTTCAGAGCAGTGTGCGCGATTTGCGGGAACAGCCGGCCAGAGTGCTTCCCAAACGGCCTTTGGAGGCAGGCGGGGAGGTCTGCCGGAGGGAGAGGGCCGGTGCTGCTGGGAGGCCCCACAGGCCAGAGGCACAACCCAGCGAGGCCCCTGCCCTTGGCCAGCCTTGCCCCGGCCTTCCTGGCGTCCAGGGCTACTGCCCCACGAAGGGGCAGGCTGCAGGGAGTGTGTCCAGACATGCACGGGCACCTACCCCAACTCAGCCCCGCTAGGGCCTTTCCCCTGGGCCTAGGCCTCAGCTGAGGCCTACTGGGTGGGAAGGTGCTGGCAGGGGCTGTCTCCACACTGCAACGTCCCAGGAGGCAGAGCCTTCTGGCAGAGGGAAGAGGGGAGCAACGGGGTGGATGCCCAAGCCGTCTTTGCCCCAGCTGCCTCAGGGGAGCAGGGAGAGCAAGAGGCCCACTGTGATCCTAGGTCGGCTCTGCCTCTTTCCACCCAGGCGGAGCGGCTGGGGCTGCCAGGGAAGGCTGCTGACAGACTCTGGCTCAGCCGACGCTCTCTGATGTGGCAGGGGACAGGAGAGAGTGTGCATGGAGTTGGGCCTTGGCCTGGGTGTGTGGACCCCCGAGCTGGTCCCCAGGCTCGGGGCCATGGGCCCGGAGAGAGGACCAACCCAAAGCACTTTTCTCCCGGGTTTCTGAGCAGTGTGCGCGATTTGCGGGAACTGCCGGCCAGAGTGCTTCCCAAACGGCCTTTGGAGGCTGGCGGGGTGGTCTGCCGGAGGGAGAGGGCCGGTGCTGCTGGGAGGCCCCACAGGCCAGAGCACGACCCAGCGAGGCCGTGCCCTTGGCAGCCTTGCCCCGGCCTTCCTGGCGTCCAAGGGGCTACTGCCCCACAAGGGCAGGCTGCAGGAGTAGTGTCCAGACATGCACGTGCACACTACCCCAACTCAGCCCCGCTAGGGCCTTTCCCTGGGCCTAGGCCTCAGCTGAGGCCTACTGGGTGGGAAGGTGCTGGCAGGGGCTGTCTCCACACTGCAACGTCGAAGGAGGCAAAGCCTTCTGGCCGAGGGAAGAGGGGAGCTACGGGGTGGATGCCCAAGCCTTCTTTGCCCCACTGCTCAGGGGGCAGGGAGGAGGTGCAATAGGCCCACTGTGGATCTTAGGTCAGCTCTGCCTCTTCCCACAAGGCGAGCTGCTGGGGCTGCCAGGGAGCTGGCCTGACAGACTCTGGGCTCAGCCGAGCTCTCTGAAGAGGCAGGGGGCAGCAACTGACGTGTGCATGGAGTTGGGCCTTGGCCTGGGTGTGTGGATCCGCGAGCTGGTCCCCAGGCTCGGGGCCATGCGCCCGGAGAGAGGACCACCTCAAAGCACTTTTCTCCCGGGTTTCCGTGCAGTCGTGCGCGATTTGCTGGGGAAACCAGCCGGCCAGAGTGCTTCCCAACCGGCCTTTGGAGGCAGGCGGGGTGGTCTGCCGGAGGGAGAGGGCCTGAGCTGCTGGGAGGCCCCACCGGCCAGAGGCTCAACCCAGTGAGGCCCCTGCCCTTGGCCTGCCTTGCCCATGCCTTACTGGCGTCCAGGGCTACTGCCCCACGAAGGGGCAGGCTGCAGGGCGTGTGTCAGACTGACTCGGGCACATACCCCAACTCAGCCCCGCTAAGGGGCTTTCCCCTGGGCCTAGGCCTCAGCTGGGGCCTACAGGGTGGGAAGGTGCTGGCAGGGGCTGTCTCCACACTGCAAACGTCCCAGGAGGCAGAGCCTTCTGGCAGAGGGAAGAGGGGAGCAACGGGGTGGATGCCCGTGCATGTCTTGACACACTCCCTGCGCCTGCCCCTTCGTGGGGCAGTAGCCATGGACGCCAGGAAGGCCAGGGCAAGGCTGGCCAAGGGCAGCGGCCCCTCGCGTGGGTCTTGCCTCTGGCCTGTGGGGCCTCCAGCAGCACCGGCCGTCTCCCTCCGGCAGGACTCCCCGCCTGCTCCAGAGGCCGTTTGGGAAGCACTCTGGCGGCTGTTTCCCAAATCGGCGCACACTGCCCTCTGAAACCCGGGAGAAAAGTGCTTTGGGGTGGTCCTCTCTCCGGGCCCATGGCTCCGAGCCTGGGGACCAGCTCGGGGGTCCACACTCCCAGGCCAAGGCCCAACTCCATGCACACGTCTGTTCCTGCCCCCTGCCCCTTCAGAGAGCTCGGCTGAGCCAGAGTCTGTCAGGCAGCTCCCTGGCAGCCCCCGCAGCTTCGCCTGGGTGGGAAGAGGCAGAGCCGTAGGCCTCTGCTCCTGGGATCGTTGCAGTGTGGAGACAGCCCCTGCCAAGCACCTTCCCACTCCAGTAGGCTAAGCTGGGCCCTAGGGCCCAGGGGAAAGCCCTAGCGGGTGAGTTGGTGGTAGGTGCACGTGACGTCTGGGCCACACTCCCTGCAGCCTGCCCCTTCGTGGGGCAGTAGCCCTGGACGCCAGGAAGCCGGGGCAGGTGGCCAGGGCAGCGCGGCCTCGCTGGGTCGTGCCTCTGGCTGATGGGGGCCTCCAAGCAGCACCGGCCGTCTCCCTCCGTCAGGACATCCCCGCCTGCCTCCAGAGGCGTTTGGGAAGCACTCTGGCGGGCTGTTCCCGCAAATCGCGCACACTGCTCTGAGACCCGGGAGAAAAGTGCGTTGGGGTGGTCCTCTCTGCGGGCCCATCGCCCCGAGCCTGGGGAACAGCTCGGCGGGTACACACTCCCAGGCAAAGGCCCAACTCCATGCCACGTCGCTTCCTGTCCCCTGCCACTTCAGAGGGAGCTCGGCTGAGCCAGAGTCTGTCAGGCAGCTCCCTGGCAGCCCCAGCAGCTCCGCCTGGGTGGGAAGAGGCAGAGCCGACCGAGGATCACAGTGGGCCTCTTGCTCTCCCTGCTCCCCTGAGGCACCTGGGGCAAAGAGGGCTTGGGCATCCACCCCGTTGCTCCCCTCATCCCTCTGCCAGTAGGCTCTTGCCTCCTGGGACGTTGCATGTGGAGACAGCCCCTGCCAGCACTTCCCCACCCAGTAGGACCTCAAGCTGGCAGGCCTAGGCCCAGGGAGAAAGGCCCTGCGGGGCTGAGTTTGGGTAGGTGCCGTGCATGTCTGGGAACACTCCCTGCAGGCCTGCCCCTTCGTGAGGCAGTAGACCTGGACGCCAGCTAAGGACGGGGCAAGGGATGGCCAAGGGCAGGGCCTCGTGGGTCATGCCTCTGGCCTGTGGGGTCCTCCCAGCAAGCACACCGGCCCTCTCCCTCTGGCAGACCTCCCAGCATCACAGTGGGCCTCTTGCTCTCCCTGCTCCCCTGAGGCAGCTGGGGCAAAGACGGCTTGGGCATCCACTCCGTTGCTCCCCTCTTCCCTCTGCCAGAAGGCTCTGCCTCCTGGGACGTTGCAGTGTGGAGACAGCCCCTGCCAGCACCTTCCCACCCAGTAGGCCTCAACTGAGGCCTAGGCCCAGGGGAAAGGCCCTAGCTGGGCTGAAGTTGGGGTAGGTGACGTGCATGTATGGACACATCCTGCAGCCTTGCCTCCCCTTCGATGTGGGCAGTAGCCCTGGACGCAGGGAAGGCCGGGGCAAGGCTGGCCAGGGGCAGGGCCTAGCGGCTGGGTCCATGCCTCTCGGCCTGTGGGGCCTCCCTAGCAGCACGGCCCTCTCCCTCCGGCAGAACCTCCCGCATTACCGCAAAGGCGTTTGGGAAGCACTCTGGCCGGTTGTTCCAGCAAATCGTGCACACTGTTCTGAAACCAGGGAGAAAAGTGCTTTGGGGTGGTTTCCTCTCTCCGGGCCCATGGCCCGAGCTGGGAGAGGACCAGCTCGGGGGTCGACACTCCCAGGGCCAAGGCCCAACTATGCACACGTCTGGTTCCGCCCCCTGCCCCTTTTTTCAGAGAGCTCGGCTGAGCCAGAGGGTCTGTCAGGCAGCTCCCTGGCAGCCCCAGCAGCTCCGCCTGGGTGGGAAGAGGGCAGAGCCGACGCCCTAGGATCACAGTGGGCCTCTTGTGTCTCCCTGCTCCCCTGAGGCAGCTGGGGCAAGACGGCTTTGGGCATCCACCCCCGTTGCTCCCCTCTTCCTCTGCCAGTAGCGATCTGCCTCCTTTGTTGGACGCGTTGCAGAACTGTGGAGACAGCCCCTGCCAGCTAAACCTTCCCACCCAGTAGGCCTCATAGGCTGAGGCTAGGCCAGGGGGGAGGGAATATTTGCCCTAGCGGGGCTTGAGTGGGGGTTAGGTGCGTGGCGCCCCGCCCCCATGTCTGGACACACGCCCTGCAGCCTGCCCATTCGTGGGGCAGTAGCCCTGGAAGCCAGGAAGGCCGGGGAGCTAAGGCTGGCAAGGGCAGCGGCCCTCGCTGGGTCTTGCCTCTGGGAGGGGCCTGTGGGGCCCTCCCTCCCGAGCTGTGCACCGGCCGTTCTCCCTCCGGCAGACCTCCCCGCCCTGCTTCTCAAAAGAGTAATAGAAGAGGCCGTTTGGGAAGCACTTGGCCGGCTTTTGTTCCCTCAAATCGCGCACAATGCTCTGAAACCCGGGAGAAAAAGTGCTTTGGGGTGGTCTCTCTCCGGGCCCATGTCCCCGAGCCTGGGGACCAGCTCGGGGGGTCCACACTCCCAGGCCAAGGCCAACTCCATGCACACGTCTGTTCCTGCCCCCTGCCCCTTTCTTTTTTTATTCAAGAGAGCTCGGCGGATCCGAGTCTGTCAGGCAGCTCCTGGCAGCCCCCAGCAGCTCCGCCTGGGATGTCCGCTGTCTGGTGGGAAGAGGCTAGAGCGACCCGCTAGGATCCACAGTGGGCCTCTGTTGCCTTCCCCTGCTCCCCTGAGGCAGCTGGGGCAAAGCGGCTTGGGCATCCACCCCGTTGCTCCCCTCTTCCCTCTGCCAGAAGGCTCTGCCTCCTGGGACGTTGCAGTGTGGAGACAGCCCCTGCCAGCACCTTCCCACCCAGTAGGCCTCAGCTGAGGCCTAGGCCCAGGGGAAAGGCCCTAGCGGGGCTGATTTGGGGTAGGTGCCCGTGCATGTCTGGACACACTCCCTGCAGCCTGCCCCTTCGTGGGGCAGTAGCCCTGGACGCCCGAAGGCCGGGGCAAGCTGGCCAAGGGCAGGGGGGCCTCGCTGGGTTATGCCTCTGGCTGTGGGGCCTCCCAGCTTGCACCGGCCTCTCCTCCGGCAGACCGCCCGCCTGCCTCCAAAGGCCGGTTGGGAAGCACTCTGGCCGGCTGTTCCCTCTAATCGCTCACACTGCTCTGAAGCCCGGGAGAAAAGTGCTTTGGGGTGGTCCTCTCTCCGGGACCATGGCCCCGAGCCTCGGGCCCAGCTCGGGGGTCCACACTCCCAGGCCAAGGCCCAACTCCATGCCACGTCTGTCCTCATGCCCCCTGCCCCTTCCCAGAAGCTCGGCTGAGCCAGAGTCTGTCAGGCAGCTCCCTGGCCAGCCCCAAGCCGCTTCCAGCATGGGTTGCTCCCCTGAGGCAGCTGAGGCAAAGACGGCTTGGGCATCCACCCCGTTGCTCCCCTCTTCCCTCTGCCAGAAGGTTCTGCCTCCTGGGACGTTGCAGTGTGGAGACAGCCCCTGCCAGCACCTTCCCACCCAGTAGGCCTCAGCTGAGGCCGCCACACTGCTCTGAAACCCGGGAGGAAAAGTGCTTTGGGGTGGTTCCTCTTCCGGGCCCATGGCCCCCGAGCCTGGGACCAGCTCGGGGCGTCCACACTCCCAGGCCAAAGGCCCAACTCCATGCACAAGTCTGTTCTGCCCCCTGCCCCTTCAGAGAGCTCGGCTGAGCCAGAGTCTGTCCAGCAGCTCCCTGGCAGCCACAGCAGCTCCGCCTGCGTGGGAAGAGGCAGAGCAGACCTAGGATCACAGTGTGCCTCTTGCTCTCCCTGCTCCCTCTGAGGGCCAGTGGGGGCAAGACGGCTTCGCCATCAACCCGTTGCTCCCTCTTCCCTCTGCCAGAAGGCTCTGCCTCCTGGGACGTTGCAGTGTGAGAGACAGCCCCTGCAGCACGCTTCCCACCCAGTTGGCTCAGCTGAGCCTAGGGCCCAGGGGAAAGGGGGCCCTAGCGGGGCTGAGTTATGGGGGTAGGTGCCCGTGCATGTCTGGACACACTCCTGCAGCCTGCCCCCTTCGTGGGAGCAGTTGCCCTGGGACGGAGAATGCCAGGACAAAGGCCGGGGGAAAGGCTGGGCCAAGGGCAGGTCTCGCTGGGGTTCGTTGCCTCTGGCCTGTGGGGCCCTCCAGCCAGCACCGCCCTCTCCTCTGGCAGACCTCCCCGCCTGCACCGCTGCTCCAATAAAAAAAAAAAAAAAAAAAATAAAAAAAAAAAAAGAAAAAAAAAAAAAAAAAAAAAAAAACCTGGGGTTGGGAAGAGGCTGAGCCGACCTCCCCCCCTCTCACTAGGATCACTGTGGGCCCTCTTGCTCTCCTGCTCCATGAGGCAGCGTGGGCCAGACGGCTTGGGCATCACCCCGTTGCTCCCCTCTTCCCTCTGCCAGAAAGGCCTCTGCCTCATGTGGAACGTTGCAGTGTGGAGACAGGCCTGCCTGCAAATCCTTCCCACCCAGTAGGCCTCAGCTGAGGCCTAGGCCCCAGGGGAGGAAAGGCCTAGCCGGGCTGAGTTGGGGTAGGTGCCGTGGGTGGCATGTCTGGACACACTCCCTGAGACTCGCCCCTTCGTGGGTCGTAGCCCTGGAGTGACGCCAGGAAGGCCCGGGGCAAGGCTGGCCACGGGCAGGGGGCCTCGTGGGTCATGCCTCTGGGCCTGTGGGGCCTTCCCAACATGAACCTGGCCCTCTCCCTCATGGCAGACTCCCCGCTGCGCTCCAAAAAAAAAAAAATAAAAAAAAAAAAAAAAAAGAAAAAAAAAAAAAAAAAAAAAAAAAAATAAAAAAAAAAAAAAAAAAAAAAACCAGCACCTTCCCACCCAGTAGGCCTCAGCTGAGGGGGCCGTAGGTCCCAGGGGGGAAAGGCCTAGCGGGGCTGAGTTGGGGGTAGGTGCCCCGATGCATGTCTGGACACACTCCTGCAACCTGCCCTTCGTGGGGGGCAGTAGCCTCTGGACGCCAGGCAGGCCGGGGCAAGCATGGGCCCCCAAGTTGCAGGGGCTCGGCTGGGTTCGTGCCTCTGGCCTGTTGGGCCTCCCAGCAGCAACCTTCCCCTTCCCTCGGCAGACCTCCCCACCTGCCTCCCAAAAAAAAAAAAAAAGGCCGTTGGGGGAAGCACTTCTGGCCGGCTTGTGTTCCCACAATCGCGCACACTGCTGTCTGAAAACCGGGAGAAAAAGTGCTTTGGGGGTGTGGTCCTCCTTCCGGGCCATGGGGACCCGAGCCTGGGACAGCTCTCGGGGGTTCCAATCCCAGGCCAAGGCCTAACTCCATGCACCACGTTTGTTCCGCCCCCTGCCCTGCAGAGAGCGGCTGAGCCAGAGTCTGTCAGGCAGCTCCCTGGCAGCCCAGCAGCTCCGCCTGGGGGTGGGAAGAGGCAGAGCCGACCCGCCCTAGGATCACAGTGGGCCCTTCTTGCTTCTCCCTGCTCCCCTGAGGCAGCTGGGGCAAAGACGGCTTGGGCATCCACCCCGTTGCTCCCCTCTTCCCTCTGCCAGGAGGCTCTGCCTCCTGGGACGTTGCAGTGTGGAGACAGCCCCTGCCAGCAACCTTCCCACCAGTGGCCTCAGCTGAGGCCTAGGCCCTAGGGGAAAGGCCCTGCGGGTGCTGTGGTGGGGGAGGTGCCCCGTTGTCGAGCATGCTGGACACACTCTGCACCTGCAGCCTCCCTTTCGTGGGGCCGTAGAACTGGACGACAGGAAGGGCCGGGGCGAGCCCCAAAGCTGGCCAAGGGGGCAGCGGCCTCGCCTGGGTTTCGTGTGCCTCTGGCCTGTGGGGCTCCAGCAGCTACCGGCCGGTCTCCCTCCGTCAGACCTCCCCGCTGCCTCCATGGAGGCCGTTGGGAAGCACTATGGACTGGCTGTTCCCGCAAATCCGCGCACACTGCTCTGAAACCGGGAGAAAAAGTTGCTATTGGGGTGTGGTCCTTCTCCGGGCCCCTGGCGCCGTGCCTGGGGAACCGCCTCGGGGGTCCACACTCCAGGCAAAGGCAACTACATGACACGTCTGATCCTGCCCCTGCCCCTTCAGAGAGCTCGGCTGAGCCAGAGTCTGTCCGGCAGCTCCCTGGCAGCCCCCAGCAGCTCGCCTGGGTGGGAAGAGGCAGAGCCAACTAGGAATCACAGTGGGCCTCTTTGCTCTCCCTGCTCCCCTGAGGCAGCTGCGGCAAAGAGGGTCTGGGCATCCAACCCGTTGCTCCCTCTTCCCTCTGCCAGAAGGCTCTGCCTCCTGGGAAGTTGCAGTGTGGAGACAGCACCTGCCGGCACCTTCCCACCAAGTAGTCCTCAGCTGAGGCCTAGCCCAGGGGAAAGTCCCTATCGGGGCTGAGGTGGGTTGGTGCGTGCATGTCTGGGGACACACGCCCTGCCAGGCACTGCCCCTTCGTGGACGGGCAGTAGCCTGGACGCCGGAAGGCCGTGGGGCAAGGCTGGCCAAGGGCAGGCGGGCCTCGTGGAGTTTGCCTCTGGCCTGTGGGGCCTACCGAGCCAGCCACCGGCCCTCTCCCTCTGGCAGACCTCTCCGCCTGCCTCCAAAGGCCGTTTTGGAAGCAATCTGGCCGGCTGTTCCCGCAAATCGCGCACCCTGCTCTGAAACCCGGGAGAAAAGTGCTTTGGGGGTGGTCCTCTCTCCGGGCCCATGGCCCCCGAGCCTGGGGACCAGCTCGGGGGTCCACACTCCCAGGCCAAGGCACAACTCCATGCACACGTCTGTTCCTGCCCCCTGCCCCTTCAGAGAGCTCGGCTGAGCCAGAGTCTGTCAGGCAGCTCCCTGGCAGCCCCAGCAGCTCCGCCTGGGTGGGAAGAGGCAGAGCCGTCCTAGGCTCACCGTGGGCCTCTGGCTCTCCCTGCTCCCCTGCGGCAGCGGGGGCAATAAAGACGGCTTGGGCATTCCACCGTTGCTCCCCTCTTCCCTTCTGCCAGAAGGCTCTGCTCCTGGGGACGTTGCAGTGTGGTGACAGCCCCTTGCCAGCAAAAACCTTCCACCCAGTAGGTCTCAGCTTGAGGCTAGGCCCAGGGGAAAGGCCCTGCGGGGGACTGAGTTGGGGTAGTTGCCCGTGCATGTCTGGACACACTCCCTGCAGCCTGCCCCTTCGTGGGGCGTAGCCCTGGATGACAGGAAGGCCGGGGGCAAGGCCTGCCGAAGGGCAGGGTCTCGCAGGTCGATGCCTGCTGGCCTGTGGCGGCCTCCCAGGCAGCACCGGCCCTCTCCCTCCGGCAGACCTTCCCCGCCTGCCTCCCAAAAGGCCGTTTTGGAAGCACTTGGCCGGCTGTTCCCGCAAAATCGCGCACACTGCTCTGAAACCCGGGAGAAAAGGGCTTTGGGGTGGTCCTCTCTCCGGGCCCATGGCCCCGAGCCTGGGGACCAGCTCGGGGGTCCACACTCCCAGGCCAAGGCCCAACTCCATGCACACGTCTGTTCCTGCCCCCTGCCCCTTCAGAGAGCTCGGCTGAGCCAGAGTCTGTCAGGCAGCTCCCTGGCAGCCCCAGCAGCTCCGCCTGGGTGGGAAGAGGCAGAGCCGACCTAGGATCACAGTGGGCCTCTTGCTCTCCCTGCTCCCCTGAGGCAGCTGGGGCAAAGACGGCTTAGGGCATCCACCCCGTTGCTCCCCTCTTCCCTCTGCCAGAAGGCTCTGCCTCCTGGGACGTTGCAGTGTGGAGACAGCCCCTGCCAGCACCTTCCCACCCAGTAGGCCTCAGCTGAGGCCTAGGCCCAGGGGAAAGGCCCTAGCGGGGCTGAGTTGGGGTAGGTGCCCGTGCATGTCTGGACACACTCCCTGCAGCCTGCCCCTTCGTGGGGCAGTAGCCCTGGACGCCAGGAAGGCCTGGGCAAGGCTGGCCAAGGGCAGGGGCCTCGCTGGGTTGTGCCTCTGGCCTGTGGGGCCTCCCAGCAGCACCGGCCCTCTCCCTCCGGCAGACCTCCCCGCCTGCCTCCAAAGGCCGTTTGGGAAGCACTCTGGCCGGCTGTTCCCGCAAATCGCGCACACTGCTCTGAAACCCGGGAGAAAAGTGCTTTGGGGTGGTCCTCTCTCCGGGCCCATGGCCCCGAGCCTGGGGACCAGCTCGGGGGTCCACACTCCCAGGCCAAGGCCCAACTCCATGCACACGTCTGTTCCTGCCCCCTGCCCCTTCAGAGAGCTCGGCTGAGCCAGAGTCTGTCAGGCAGCTCCCTGGCAGCCCCAGCAGCTCCGCCTGGGTGGGAAGAGGCAGAGCCGACCTAGGATCACAGTGGGCCTCTTGCTCTCCCTGCTCCCCTGAGGCAGCTGGGGCAAAGACGGCTTGGGCATCCACCCCGTTGCTCCCCTTCTTCCCTCTGCCAGAAGGCTCTGCCTCCTGGGCCGTTGCAGTGTGGAGACAGCCCCTGCCAGCACCTTCCCACCCAGTAGGCCTCAGCTGAGGCCTAGGCCCAGGGGAAAGGCCCTAGCGGGGCTGAGTTGGGGTGGTGCGCCGTGCAAGTCTGGACCACTACCTGCTGCCTGCCGCTTCGTGGGGCAGTAGCCCTGGACGCCTGGAAGGCCGGGGCAAGGCTGGCCACGGGCAGGGGCCTCGCTGGGTTGTGCCTCTGGCCTGTGGGGCCTCCCAACAGAACCGGCCCTCTCCCTCCGGCAGACCTCCCCGTCTGCCTCCAAAGGCCGCTTGGGAAGCACTCTGGCCGGCTGTTACCACAAATCGCGCACACTGCTCTGAAACCCGAGAGAAAAGTGCTTTGGGGTGGTCCTCTCTCCGGGCCCTTGGCCCCGAGCCTGGGGACCAGCTCGGGGGTCCACACTCCCAGGCCAAGGCCCAACTCCATGCACACGTCTGTTCCTGCCCCCTGCCCCTTCAGAGAGCTCGGCTGAGCCAGAGTCTGTCAGGCAGCTCCCTGGCAGCCCAGCAGCTCCGCCTGGGTGGGAAGAGGCAGAGCCGACCTAGGATCACAGTGGGCCTCTTGCTCTCCCTGCTCCCCTGAGGCAGCTGGGGCAAAGACGGCTTGGGCATCCACCCGTTGCTCCCCTCTTCCCTCTGCCAGAAGGCTCTGCCTCCTGGGACGTTGCAGTGTGGAGACAGCCCCTGCCAGCACCTTCCCACCCAGTAGGCCTCAGCTGAGGCCTAGGCCCAGGGGAAAGGCCCTAGCGGGGCTGAGGTGGGGTAGGTGCCCGTGCATGTCTGGACACACTCCCTGCAGCCTGCCCCTTCGTGGGGCAGTAGCCCTGGACGCCAGGAAGGCCTGGGCAAAGCTGGCCAAGGGCAGCGGCCTCGCTGGGTCGTGCCTCTGGCCTGTGGGGCCTCCCAGCAGCACCGGCCCTCTCCCTCCGGCAGACCTCCCCGCCTGCCTCCAAAGGCCGTTTGGGAAGCACTCTGGCCGGCTGTTCCCGCAAATCGCGCACACTGCTCTGAAACCCGGGAGAAAAGTGCTTTGGGGTGGTCCTCTCTCCGGGCCCATGGCCCCGAGCCTGGGGACCAGCTCGGGGGTCCACACTCCCAGGCCAAGGCCCAACTCCATGCACACGTCTGTTCCTGCCCCCTGCCCCTTCAGAGAGCTCGGCTGAGCCAGAGTCTGTCAGGCAGCTCCCTGGCAGCCCCAGCAGCTCCGCCTGGGTGGGAAGAGGCAGAGCCGACCTAGGATCACAGTGGGCCTCTTGCTCTCCCTGCTCCCCTGAGGCAGCTGGGGCAAAGACGGCTTGGGCATCCACCCCGTTGCTCCCCTCTTCCCTCTGCCAGAAGGCTCTGCCTCCTGGGACGTTGCAGTGTGGAGACAGCCCCTGCCAGCACCTTCCCACCCAGTAGGCCTCAGCTGAGGCCTAGGCCCAGGGGAAAGGCCCTAGCGGGGCTGAGTTGGGGTAGGTGCCCGTGCATGTCTGGACACACTCCCTGCAGCCTGCCCCCTTCGTGGGGCAGTAGCCCTGGACGCCAGGAAGGCCGGGGCAAGGCTGGCCAAGGGCAGGGGCCTCGCTGGGTTGTGCCTCTGGCCTGTGGGGCCTCCCAGCAGCACCGGCCCTCTCCCTCGGCAGACCTCCCCGCCTGCCTCCAAAGGCCGTTTGGGAAGCACTCTGGCCGGCTGTTCCCGCAAATCGCGCACACTGCTCTGAAACCCGGGAGAAAAGTGCTTTGGGGTGGTCCTCTCTCCGGGCCCATGGCCCCGAGCCTGGGGACCAGCTCGGGGGTCCACACTCCCAGGCCAAGGCCCAACTCCATGCACACGTCTGTTCCTGCCCCCTGCCCCCTTCAGAGAGCTCGGCTGAGCCAGAGTCTGTCAGGCAGCTCCCTGGCAGCCCCAGCAGCTCCGCCAGGGTGGGAAGAGGCAGAGCCGACCTTAGGATCACAGTGGGCCTCTGGCTCTCCCTGCTCCGCTGAGGTTGGCTGGGGCCAAAGACGGCTTGGCCATCCACCGTTGCCTCTCCCCTCTTCCCTTGCCAGAAGAAGGCTCTGCCTGGGACATTGCAGTGTGGAAAGACAGCCCCGGCAGCACCTTCCCACCGTAGACTCAGCTGTGGCCTAGGCCCAGGGGAAAAGGCCCTTGCGGGGCTGAGGTGGGGGTGGTGCCCGTGCATGTTGGACACACTACCTGCTGCCTGCCCTTCGTGGGGCAGTAGACATGGACGCCAGGGAAGGCCGGGGCAAGGCTGGCCAAGGGGCAGCGGCCTCGCTGGGTCGTGCTCTAGCGGCGTCGGCCTGTGGGGCCTCCCAGCTGCACCGGCCGTCTCCCTCCATAGACATCCCCGCTGCCTTCAATGAGGCCGTTTTGGAAGCACTCTGGCGGCTTTTCCCGCAAATCGCGCACACTGCTCTGAAACCCGGGAGAAAAGTGCTTTGGGGTGGTCCTCTCTCCGGGCCCATGGCCCCGAGCCTGGGGACCAGCTCGGGGGTCCACACTCCCAGGCCAAGGCCCAACTCCATGCACACGTCTGTTCCTGCCCCCTGCCCCTTCAGAGAGCTCGGCTGAGCCAGAGTCTATCAGGCAGCTCCCTGGCAGCCCCTGCAGCTCCGCCTGGGTGGGAAGAGGCAGAGCCGACCTAGGATCACAGTGGGCCTCTTGCTCTCCCTGCTCCCCTGAGGCAGCTGGGGCAAAGACGGCTTGGGCATCCACCCCGTTGCTCCCCTCTTCCCTCTGCCAGAAGGCTCTGCCTCCTGGGACGTTGCAGTGTGGAGACAGCCCCTGCCAGCACCTTCCCACCCAGTAGGCCTCAGCTGAGGCCTAGGCCCAGGGGAAAGGCCCTAGCGGGGCTGAGTTGGGGTAGGTGCCCGTGCATGTCTGGACACACTCCCTGCAGCCTGCCCCTTCGTGGGGCAGTAGCCCTGGACGCCAGGAAGGCCGGGGCAAGCCTGGCCAAGTGCAGGGGCCTCGCTGGGTCGTGCCTCTGGCCTGTGGGGCCTCCCAGCAGCACCGGCCCTCTCCCTCCGGCAGACCTCCCCGCCTGCCTCCAAAGGCCGTTTGGGAAGCACTCTGGCCGGCTGTTCCCACAAATCGCGCACACTGCTCTGAAACCCGGGAGAAAAGTGCTTTGGGGTGGTCCTCTCTCCGGGCCCATGGCCCCGAGCCTGGGGACCAGCTCGGGGGTCCACACTCCCAGGCCAAGGCCCAACTCCATGCACACGTCTGTTCCTGCCCCCTGCCCCTTCAGAGAGCTCGGCTGAGCCAGAGTCTGTCAGGCAGCTCCCTGGCAGCCCCAGCAGCTCCGCCTGGGTGGGAAGAGGCAGAGCCGACCTAGGATCACAGTGGGCCTCTTGCTCTCCCTGCTCCCCTGAGGCAGCTGGGGCAAAGACGGCTTCGGCATCCACCCCGTTGCTCCCCTCTTCCCTCTGCCAGAAGGCTCTGCCTCCTGGGACGTTGCAGTGTGGAGACAGCCCCTGCCAGCACCTTCCCACCCAGTAGGCCTCAGCTGAGGCCTAGGCCCAGGGGAAAGGCCCTAGCGGGGCTGAGTTGGGGTAGGTGCCCGTGCATGTCTGGACACACTCCCTGCAGCCTGCCCCTTCGTGGGGCAGTAGCCCTGGACGCCAGGAAGGCCTGGGCAAGGCTGGCCAAGGGCAGGGGCCTTGCTGGGTTCTGCCTCTGGCCTGTGGGGCCTCCCAACAGAACCGGCCCTCTCCCTCTGGCAGACGTCCCCGCCTGCCTCCAAAGGCCGTTTGGGAAGCACTCTGGCCGGCTGTTCCCGCAAATCGCGCACACTGCTCTGAAACCCGGGAGAAAAGTGCTTTGGGGTGGTCCTCTCTCCGGGCCCATGGCCCCGAGCCTGGGGACCAGCTCGGGGGTCCACACTCCCAGGCCAAGGCCCAACTCCATGCACACGTCTGTTCCTGCCCCCTGCCCCTTCAGAGAGCTCGGCTGAGCCAGAGTCTATCAGGCAGCTCCCTGGCAGCCCCAGCAGCTCCGCCTGGGTGGGAAGAGGCAGAGCCGACCTAGGATCACAGTGGGCCTCTTGCTCTCCCTGCTCCCCTGAGGCAGCTGGGGCAAAGACGGCTTGGGCATCCACCCCGTTGCTCCCCTCTTCCCTCTGGCCAGAAGGCTCTGCCTCCTGGGACGTTGCAGTGTGGAGACAGCCCCTGCCAGCACCTTCCCACCCAGTACGCCTCAGCTGAGGCCTAGGCCCAGGGGAAAGGCCCTAGCGGGGCTGAGTTGGGGTAGGTGCCCTTGCATGTCTGGACACACTCCCTGCAGCCTGCCCCTTGGTGGGGCAGTAGCCCTGGACGCCAGGAAGGCCGGGGCAAGGCTGGCCAAGGGCAGGGGCCTCGCTGGGTCGTGCCTCTGGCCTGTGGGGCCTCCTAGCAGCACCGGCCCTCTCCCTCCGGCAGACCTCCCCGCCTGCCTCCAAAGGCCGTTTGGGAAGCACTCTGGCCGGCTGTTCCCGCAAATCGCGCACACTGCTCTGAAACCCGGGAGAAAAGAGCTTTGGGGTGGTCCTCTCTCCGGGCCCATGGCCCCGAGCCTGGGGACCAGCTCGGGGGTCCACACTCCCAGGCCAAGGCCCAACTCCATGCACACGTCTGTTCCTGCCCCCTGCCCCTTCAGAGAGCTCGGCTGAGCCAGAGTCTGTCAGGCAGCTCCCTGGCAGCCCCAGCAGCTCCGCCTGGGTGGGAAGAGGCAGAGCCGACCTAGGATCACAGTGGGCCTCTTGCTCTCCCTGCTCCCCTGAGGCAGCTGGGGCAAAGACGCTTGGGCATCCACCCCGTTGCTCCCCTCTTCCCTCTGCCAGAAGGCTCTGCCTCCTGGGACGTTGCAGTGTGGAGACAGCCCCTGCCAGCACCTTCCCACCCAGTAGGCCTCAGCTGAGGCCTAGGCCCAGGGGAAAGGCCCTAGCGGGGCTGAGTTGGGGTAGGTGCCCGTGCATGTCTGGACACACTCCCTGCAGCCTGCCCCTTCGTGGGGCAGTAGCCCTGGACGCCAGGAAGGCCGGGGCAAGCCTGGCCAAGGGCAGGGGCCTCGCTGGGTTGTGCCTCTGGCCTGTGGGGCCTCCAGCAGCACCGGCCCTCTCCCTCCGGCAGACCTCCCCGCCTGCCTCCAAAGGCCGTTTGGGAAGCACTCTGGCCGGCTGTTCCCACAAATCGCGCACACTGCTCTGAAACCCGGGAGAAAAGTGCTTTGGGGTGGTCCTCTCTCCGGGCCCATGGCCCCGAGCCTGGGGACCAGCTCGGGGGTCCACACTCCCAGGCCAAGGCCCAACTCCATGCACACGTCTGTTCCTGCCCCCTGCCCCTTCAGAGAGCTCGGCTGAGCCAGAGTCTGTCAGGCAGCTCCCTGGCAGCCCCAGCAGCTCCGCCTGGGTGGGAAGAGGCAGAGCCGACCTAGGATCACAGTGGGCCTCTTGCTCTCCCTGCTCCCCTGAGGCAGCTGGGGCAAAGACGGCTTCGGCATCCACCACGTTGCTCCCCTCTTCCCTCTGCCAGAAGGCTCTGCCTCCTGGGACGTTGCAGTGTGGAGACAGCCCCTGCCAGCACCTTCCCACCCAGTAGGCCTCAGCTGAGGCCTAGGCCCAGGGGAAAGGCCCTAGCGGGGCTGAGGTGGGGTAGGTGCCCGTGCATGTCTGGACACACTCCCTGCAGCCTGCCCCTTCGTGGGGCAGTAGACCTGGACGACAGGAAGGCCGGGGCAAGGCTGGCCAAGGGCAGCGGCCTCGCTGGGTCGTGCCTCTGGCCTGTGGGGCCTCCCAGCAGCACCGGCCGTCTCCCTCCGTCAGACCTCCCCGCCTGCCTCCAGAGGCCGTTTGGGAAGCACTCTGGTCGGCTGTTCCCGCAAATCGCGCACACTGCTCTGAAACCCGGGAGAAAAGTGCTTTGGGGTGGTCCTCTCTCCGGGCCCATGCCGCCGAGCCTGGGGAACAGCTCGGGGGTCCACACTCCCAGGCCAAGGCCCAACTCCATGCACACGTCTGTTCCTGCCCCCTGCCCCTTCAGAGAGCTCGGCTGAGCCAGAGTCTGTCAGGCAGCTCCCTGGCAGCCCCAGCAGCTCCGCCTGGGTGGGAAGAGGCAGAGCCGACCTAGGATCACAGTGGGCCTCTTGCTCTCCCTGCTCCCCTGAGGCAGCTGGGGCAAAGACGGCTTGGGCATCCACCCCGTTGCTCCCCTCTTCCCTCTGCCAGAAGGCTCTGCCTCCTGGGACGTTGCAGTGTGGAGACAGCCCCTGCCAGCACCTTCCCACCCAGTAGGCCTCAGCTGAGGCCTAGGCCTAGGGGAAAGGCCCTAGCGGGGCTGAGTTGTGGTAGGTGCCCGTGCATGTCTGGACACACTCCCTGCAGCCTGCCCCTTCGTGGGGCAGTAGCCCTGGACGCCAGGAAGGCCGGGGCAAGGCTGGCCAAGGGCAGGGGCCTCGCTGGGTCATGCCTCTGGCCTGTGGGGCCTCCCAGCAGCACCGGCCCTCTCCCTCTGGCAGACCTCCCCGCCTGCCTCCAAAGGCCGTTTGGGAAGCACTCTGGCCGGCTGTTCCCGCAAATCGCGCACACTGCTCTGAAACCCGGGAGAAAAGTGCTTTGGGGTGGTCCTCTCTCCGGGCCCATGGCCCCGAGCCTGGGGACCAGCTCGGGGGTCCACACTCCCAGGCCAAGGCCCAACTCCATGCACACGTCTGTTCCTGCCCCCTGCCCCTTCAGAGAGCTCGGCTGAGCCAGAGTCTGTCAGGCAGCTCCCTGGCAGCCCCAGCAGCTCCGCCTGGGTGGGAAGAGGCAGAGCCGACCTAGGATCACAGTGGGCCTCTTGCTCTCCCTGCTCCCCTGAGGCGGCTGGGGCAAAGACGGCTTGGCCATCCACCCCGTTGCTCCCCTCTTCCCTCTGTCAGAAGGCTCTGCCTCCTGGGACATTGCAGTGTGGAGACAGCCCCTGCCAGCACCTTCCCCACCCAGTAGGCCTCAGCTGAGGCCTAGGCCCAGGGGAAAGGCCCTAGCGGGGCTGAGGTGGGGTAGGTGCCTGTGCATGTCTGGACACACTCCCTGCAGCCTGCCCCTTCGTGGGGCAGTAGCCTGGACGCCAGGAAGGCCGGGGCAAGGCTGGCCAAGGGCAGGGCCTCGCTGGGTCGTGCCTCTGGCCTGTGGGGCCTCCCAGCAGAACCGGCCCTCTCCCTCCGGCAGACCTCCCCGCCTGCCTCCAAAGGCCGTTTGGGAAGCACTCTGGCCAGCTGTTCCCGCAAATCGCGCACACTGCTCTGAAACCCGGGAGAAAAGTGCTTTGGGGTGGTCCTCTCTCCGGGCCCATGGCCCCGAGCCTGGGGACCAGCTCGGGGGTCCACACTCCCAGGCCAAGGCCCAACTCCATTCACACGTCTGTTCCTGCCCCCTGCCCCTTCAGAGAGCTCGGCTGAGCCAGAGTCTGTCAGGCAGCTCCCTGGCAGCCCCAGCAGCTCCGCCTGGGTGGAAAGAGGCAGAGCCGACCTAGGATCACAGTGGGCCTCTTGCTCTCCCTGCTCCCCTGAGGCAGCTGGGGCAAAGACGGCTTGGCCATCCACCCCGTTGCTCCCCTCTTCCCTCTGCCAGAAGGCTCTGCCTCCTGGGACATTGCAGTGTGGAGACAGCCCCTGCCAGCACCTTCCCACCCAGTAGGCCTCAGCTGAGGCCTAGGCCCAGGGGAAAGGCCCTAGCGGGGCTGAGTTGGGGTAGGTGCCCGTGCATGTCTGGACACACTCCCTGCAGCCTGCCCCTTCGTGGGGCAGTAGCCCTGGACGCCAGGAAGGCCGGGGCAAGGCTGGCCAAGGGCAGGGGCCTTGCTGGGTCATGCCTCTGGCCTGTGGGGCCTCCCAACAGAACCGGCCCTCTCCCTCTGGCAGACGTCCCCGCCTGCCTCCAAAGGCCGTTTGGGAAGCACTCTGGCCGGCTGTTCCCGCAAATCGCGCACACTGCTCTGAAACCCGGGAGAAAAGTGCTTTGTGGTGGTCCTCTCTCCGGGCCCATGGCCCCGAGCCTGGGGACCAGCTCGGGGGTCCACACTCCCAGGCCAAGGCCCAACTCCATGCACACGTCTGTTCCTGCCCCCTGCCCCTTCAGAGAGCTCGGCTGAGCCAGAGTCTATCAGGCAGCTCCCTGGCAGCCCCAGCAGCTCCGCCTGGGTGGGAAGAGGCAGAGCCGACCTAGGATCACAGTGGGCCTCTTGCTCTCCCTGCTCCCCTGAGGCAGCTGGGGCAAAGACGCCTTGGGCATCCACCCCGTTGCTCCCCTCTTCCCTCTGCCAGAAGGCTCTGCCTCCTGGGACGTTGCAGTGTGGAGACAGCCCCTGCCAGCACCTTCCCACCCAGTAGGCCTCAGCTGAGGCCTAGGCCCAGGGGAAAGGCCCTAGCGGGGCTGAGTTGGGGTAGGTGCCCGTGCATGTCTGGACACACTCCCTGCAGCCTGCCCCTTCGTGAGGCCAGTAGCCCTGGACGCCAGGAAGGCCGGGGCAAGCCTGGCCAAGTGCAGGGGCCTCGCTGGGTCGTGCCTCTGGCCTGTTGGGCCTCCCAGCAGCACCGGCCCTCTCCCTCCGGCAGACCTCCCCGCCTGCCTCCAAAGGCCGTTTGGGAAGCACTCTGGCCGGCTGTTCCCACAAATCGCGCACACTGCTCTGAAACCCGGGAGAAAAGTGCTTTGGGGTGGTCCTCTCTCCGGGCCCATGGCCCCGAGCCTGGGGACCAGCTCGGGGGTCCACACTCCCAGGCCAAGGCCCAACTCCATGCACACGTCTGTTCCTGCCCCCTGCCCCTTCAGAGAGCTCGGCTGAGCCAGAGTCTGTCAGGCAGCTCCCTGGCAGCCCCAGCAGCTCCGCCTGGGTGGGAAGAGGCAGAGCCGACCTAGGATCACAGTGGGCCTCTTGCTCTCCCTGCTCCCCTGAGGCAGCTGGGGCAAAGACGGCTTCGGCATCCACCACGTTGCTCCCCTCTTCCCTCTGCCAGAAGGCTCTGCCTCCTGGGACGTTGCAGTGTGGAGACAGCCCCTGCCAGCACCTTCCCACCCAGTAGGCCTCAGCTGAGGCCTAGGCCCAGGGGAAAGGCCCTAGCGGGGCTGAGGTGGGGTAGGTGCCCGTGCATGTCTGGACACACTCCCTGCAGCCTGCCCCTTCGTGGGGCAGTAGACCTGGACGACAGGAAGGCCGGGGCAAGGCTGGCCAAGGGCAGCGGCCTCGCTGGGTCGTGCCTCTGGCCTGTGGGGCCTCCCAGCAGCACCGACCGTCTCCCTCCGTCAGACCTCCCCGCCTGCCTCCAAAGGCCGTTTGGGAAGCACTCTGGCCGGCTGTTCCCGCAAATCGCGCACACTGCTCTGAAACCCGGGAGAAAAGTGCTTTGGGGTGGTCCTCTCTCCGGGCCCATGGCCCCGAGCCTGGGGAACAGCTCGGGGGTCCACACTCCCAGGCCAAGGCCCAACTCCATGCACACGTCTGTTCCTGCCCCCTGCCCCTTCAGAGAGCTCGGCTGAGCCAGAGTCTGTCAGGCAGCTCCCTGGCAGCCCCAGCAGCTCCGCCTGGGTGGGAAGAGGCAGAGCCGACCTAGGATCACAGTGGGCCTCTTGCTCTCCCTGCTCCCCTGAGGCAGCTGGGGCAAAGACGGCTTGGGCATCCACCCCGTTGCTCCCCTCTTCCCTCTGCCAGAAGGCTCTGCCTCCTGGGACGTTGCAGTGTGGAGACAGCCCCTGCCAGCACCTTCCCACCCAGTAGGCCTCAGCTGAGGCCTAGGCCTAGGGGAAAGGCCCTAGCGGGGCTGAGTTGTGGTAGGTGCCCGTGCATGTCTGGACACACTCCCTGCAGCCTGCCCCTTCGTGGGGCAGTAGCCCTGGACGCCAGGAAGGCCGGGACAAGGCTGGCCAAGGGCAGGTGCCTCGCTGGGTCATGCCTCTGGCCTGTGGGGCCTCCCAGCAGCACCGGCCCTCTCCCTCTGGCAGACCTCCCCGCCTGCCTCCAAAGGCCGTTTGGGAAGCACTCTGGCCGGCTGTTCCCGCAAATCGCGCACACTGCTCTGAAACCCGGGAGAAAAGTGCTTTGGGGTGGTCCTCTCTCCGGGCCCATGGCCCCGAGCCTGGGGACCAGCTCGGGGGTCCACACTCCCAGGCCAAGGCCCAACTCCATGCACACGTCTGTTCCTGCCCCCTGCCCCTTCAGAGAGCTCGGCTGAGCCAGAGTCTGTCAGGCAGCTCCCTGGCAGCCCCAGCAGCTCCGCCTGGGTGGGAAGAGGCAGAGCCGACCTAGGATCACAGTGGGCCTCTTGCTCTCCCTGCTCCCCTGAGGCAGCTGGGGCAAAGACGGCTTGGGCATCCACCCCGTTGCTCCCCTCTTCCCTCTGCCAGAAGGCTCTGCCTCCTGGGACGTTGCAGTGTGGAGACAGCCCCTGCCAGCACCTTCCCACCCAGTAGGCCTCAGCTGAGGCCTAGGCCCAGGGGAAAGGCCCTAGCGGGGCTGAGTTGGGGTAGGTGCCCGTGCATGTCTGGACACACTCCCTGCAGCCTGCCCCTTCGTGGGGCAGTAGCCCTGGACGCCAGGAAGGCCGGGGCAAGGCTGGCCAAGGGCAGGGGCCTCGCTGGGTCGTGCCTCTGGCCTGTTGGGCCTCCCAGCAGCACCGGCCCTCTCCCTCCGGCAGACCTCCCCGCCTGCCTCCAAAGGCCGTTTGGGAAGCACTCTGGCCGGCTGTTCCCACAAATCGCGCACACTGCTCTGAAACCCGGGAGAAAAGTGCTTTGGGGTGGTCCTCTCTCCGGGCCCATGGCCCCGAGCCTGGGGACCAGCTCGGGGGTCCACACTCCCAGGCCAAGGCCCAACTCCATGCACACGTCTGTTCCTGCCCCCTGCCCCTTCAGAGAGCTCGGCTGAGCCAGAGTCTGTCAGGCAGCTCCCTGGCAGCCCCAGCAGCTCCGCCTGGGTGGGAAGAGGCAGAGCCGACCTAGGATCACAGTGGGCCTCTTGCTCTCCCTGCTCCCCTGAGGCAGCTGGGGCAAAGACGGCTTCGGCATCCACCCCGTTGCTCCCCTCTTCCCTCTGCCAGAAGGCTCTGCCTCCTGGGACGTTGCAGTGTGGAGACAGCCCCTGCCAGCACCTTCCCACCCAGTAGGCCTCAGCTGAGGCCTAGGCCCAGGGGAAAGGCCCTAGCGGGGCTGAGGTGGGGTAGGTGCCCGTGCATGTCTGGACACACTCCCTGCAGCCTGCCCCTTCGTGGGGCAGTAGACCTGGACGCCAGGAAGGCCGGGGCAAGGCTGGCCAAGGGCAGCGGCCTCGCTGGGTCGTGCCTCTGGCCTGTGGGGCCTCCCAGCAGCACCGGCCGTCTCCCTCCGTCAGACCTCCCCGCCTGCCTCCAGAGGCCGTTTGGGAAGCACTCTGGCCGGCTGTTCCCGCAAATCGCGCACACTGCTCTGAAACCCGGGAGAAAAGTGCTTTGGGGTGGTCCTCTCTCCGGGCCCATGGCCCCGAGCCTGGGGAACAGCTCGGGGGTCCACACTCCCAGGCCAAGGCCCAACTCCATGCACACGTCTGTTCCTGCCCCCTGCCCCTTCAGAGAGCTCGGCTGAGCCAGAGTCTGTCAGGCAGCTCCCTGGCAGCCCCAGCAGCTCCGCCTGGGTGGGAAGAGGCAGAGCCGACCTAGGATCACAGTGGGCCTCTTGCTCTCCCTGCTCCCCTGAGGCAGCTGGGTCAAAGACGGCTTGGGCATCCACCCCGTTGCTCCCCTCTTCCCTCTGCCAGAAGGCTCTGCCTCCTGGGACGTTGCAGTGTGGAGACAGCCCCTGCCAGCACCTTCCCACCCAGTAGGCCTCAGCTGAGGCCTAGGCCTAGGGGAAAGGCCCTAGCGGGGCTGAGTTGTGGTAGGTGCCCGTGCATGTCTGGACACACTCCCTGCAGCCTGCCCCTTCGTGGGGCAGTAGCCCTGGACGCCAGGAAGGCCGGGACAAGGCTGGCCAAGGGCAGGTGCCTCGCTGGGTCATGCCTCTGGCCTGTGGGGCCTCCCAGCAGCACCGGCCCTCTCCCTCTGGCAGACCTCCCCGCCTGCCTCCAAAGGCCGTATGGGAAGCACTCTGGCCGGCTGTTCCCGCAAATCGCGCACACTGCTCCGAAACCCGGGAGAAAAGTGCTTTGGGGTGGTCCTCTCTCCGGGCCCATGGCCCCGAGCCTGGGGAACAGCTCGGGGGTCCACACTCCCAGGCCAAGGCCCAACTCCATGCACACGTCTGTTCCTGCCCCCTGCCCCTTCAGAGAGCTCGGCTGAGCCAGAGTCTGTCAGGCAGCTCCCTGGCAGCCCCAGCAGCTCCGCCTGGGTGGGAAGAGGCAGAGCCGACCTAGGATCACAGTGGGCCTCTTGCTCTCCCTGCTCCCCTGAGGCAGCTGGGGCAAAGACGGCTTGGGCATCCACCCCGTTGCTCCCCTCTTCCCTCTGCCAGAAGGCTCTGCCTCCTGGGACGTTGCAGTGTGGAGACAGCCCCTGCCAGCACCTTCCCACCCAGTAGGCCTCAGCTGAGGCCTAGGCCCAGGGGAAAGGCCCTAGCGGGGCTGAGTTGGGGTAGGTGCCCGTGCATGTCTGGACACACTCCCTGCAGCCTGCCCCTTCGTGGGGCAGTAGCCCTGGACGCCAGGAAGGCCGGGGCAAGGCTGGCCAAGGGCAGGGCCTCGCTGGGTCGTGCCTCTGGCCTGTGGGGCCTCCCAGCAGAACCGGCCCTCTCCCTCCGGCAGACCTCCCCGCCTGCCTCCAAAGGCCGTTTGGGAAGCACTCTGGCCAGCTGTTCCCGCAAATCGCGCACACTGCTCTGAAACCCGGGAGAAAAGTGCTTTGGGGTGGTCCTCTCTCCGGGCCCATGGCCCCGAGCCTGGGGACCAGCTCGGGGGTCCACACTCCCAGGCCAAGGCCCAACTCCATGCACACGTCTATTCCTGCCCCCTGCCCCTTCAGAGAGCTCGGCTGAGCCAGAGTCTGTCAGGCAGCTCCCTGGCAGCCCCAGCAGCTCCGCCTGGGTGGAAAGAGGCAGAGCCGACCTAGGATCACAGTGGGCCTCTTGCTCTCCCTGCTCCCCTGAGGCAGCTGGGGCAAAGACGGCTTGGCCATCCACCCCGTTGCTCCCCTCTTCCCTCTGCCAGAAGGCTCTGCCTCCTGGGACATTGCAGTGTGGAGACAGCCCCTGCCAGCACCTTCCCACCCAGTAGGCCTCAGCTGAGGCCTAGGCCCAGGGGAAAGGCCCTAGCGGGGCTGAGTTGGGGTAGGTGCCCGTGCATGTCTGGACACACTCCCTGCAGCCTACCCCTTCGTGGGGCAGTAGCCCTGGACGCCAGGAAGGCCGGGGCAAGGCTGGCCAAGGGCAGGGGCCTTGCTGGGTCATGCCTCTGGCCTGTGGGGCCTCCCAACAGAACCGGCCCTCTCCCTCTGGCAGACCTCCCCGCCTGCCTCCAAAGGCCGTTTGGGAAGCACTCTGGCCGGCTGTTCCCACAAATAGCGCACACTGCTCTGAAACCCGGGAGAAAAGTGCTTTGGGGTGGTCCTCTCTCCGGGCCCATGGCCCCGAGCCTGGGGACCAGCTCGGGGGTCCACACTCCCAGGCCAAGGCCCAACTCCATGCACACGTCTGTTCCTGCCCCCTGCCCCTTCAGAGAGCTCGGCTGAGCCAGAGTCTATCAGGCAGCTCCCTGGCAGCCCCAGCAGCTCCGCCTGGGTGGGAAGAGGCAGAGCCGACCTAGGATCACAGTGGGCCTCTTGCTCTCCCTGCTCCCCTGAGGCAGCTGGGGCAAAGACGGCTTGGGCATCCACCCCGTTGCTCCCCTCTTCCCTCTGGCCAGAAGGCTCTGCCTCCTGGGACGTTGCAGTGTGGAGACAGCCCCTGCCAGCACCTTCCCACCCAGTACGCCTCAGCTGAGCCCTAGGCCCAGGGGAAAGGCCCTAGCGGGGCTGAGTTGGGGTAGGTGCCCGTGCATGTCTGGACACACTCCCTGCAGCCTGCCCCTTCGTGGGGCAGTAGCCCTGGACGCCAGGAAGGCCGGGGCAAGGCTGGCCAAGGGCAGGGGCCTCGCTGGGTCGTGCCTCTGGCCTGTGGGGCCTCCCAGCTGCACCGGCCCTCTCCCTCCGGCAGACCTCCCCCCCTGCCTCCAAAGGCCGTTTGGGAAGCACTCTGGCCGGCTGTTCCCGCAAATCGCGCACACTGCTCTGAAACCCGGGAGAAAAGTGCTTTGGGGTGGTCCTCTCTCCGGGCCCATGGCCCCGAGCCTGGGGACCAGCTCGGGGGTCCACACTCCCAGGCCAAGGCCCAACTCCATGCACACGTCTGTTCCTGCCCCCTGCCCCTTCAGAGAGCTCGGCTGAGCCAGAGTCTGTCAGGCAGCTCCCTGGCAGCCCCAGCAGCTCCGCCTGGGTGGGAAAAGGCAGAGCCGACCTAGGATCACAGTGGGCCTGTTGCTCTCCCTGCTCCCCTGAGGCAGCTGGGGCAAAGACGGCTTGGGCATCCACCCCGTTGCTCCCCTCTTCCCTCTGCCAGAAGGCTCTGCCTCCTGGGACGTTGCAGTGTGGAGACAGCCCCTGCCAGCACCTTCCCACCCAGTAGGCCTCAGCTGAGGCCTAGGCCCAGGGGAAAGGCCCTAGCGGGGCTGAGTTGGGGTAGGTGCCCGTGCATGTCTGGACACACTCCCTGCAGCCTGCCCCTTCGTGGGGCAGTAGCCCTGGACGCCAGGAAGGCCGGGGCAAGCCTGGCCAAGTGCAGGGGCCTCGCTGGGTCGTGCCTCTGGCCTGTGGGGCCTCCCAGCAGCACCGGCCCTCTCCCTCCGGCAGACCTCCCCGCCTGCCTCCAAAGGCCGTTTGGGAAGCACTCTGGCCGGCTGTTCCCGCAAATCGCGCACACTGCTCTGAAACCCGGGAGAAAAGTGCTTTGGGGGGGTCCTCTCTCCGGGCCCATGGCCCCGAGCCTGGGGACCAGCTCGGGGGTCCACACTCCCAGGCCAAGGCCCAACTCCATGCACACGTCTGTTCCTGCCCCCTGCCCCTTCAGAGAGCTCGGCTGAGCCAGAGTCTGTCAGGCAGCTCCCTGGCAGCCCCAGCAGCTCCGCCTGGGTGGGAAGAGGCAGAGCCGACCTAGGATCACAGTGGGCCTCTTGCTCTCCCTGCTCCCCTGAGGCAGCTGGGGCAAAGACGGCTTGGGCATCCACCCCGTTGCTCCCCTCTTCCCTCTGCCAGAAGGCTCTGCCTCCTGGGACGTTGCAGTGTGGAGATAGCCCCTGCCAGCACCTTCCCACCCAGTAGGCCTCAGCTGAGGCCTAGGCCCAGGGGAAAGGCCCTAGCGGGGCTGAGTTGTGGTAGGTGCCCGTGCATGTCTGGACACACTCCCTGCAGCCTGCCCCTTCGTGGGGCAGTAGCCCTGGACGCCAGGAAGGCCGGGGCAAGGCTGGCCAAGGGCAGGGCCTCGCTGGGTCGGGCCTCTGGCCTGTGGGGGCCTCCCAGCAGAACCGGCCCTCTCCCTCCGGCAGACCTCCCCGCCTGCCTCCAAAGGCCGTTTGGGAAGCACTCTGGCCGGCTGTTCCCGCAAATCGCGCACACTGCTCTGAAACCCGGGAGAAAAGTGCTTTGGGGTGGTCCTCTCTCCGGGCCCATGGCCCCGAGCCTGGGGACCAGCTCGGGGGTCCACACTCCCATGCCAAGGCCCAACTCCATGCACACGTCTGTTCTTGCCCCCTGCCCCTTCAGAGAGCTCGGCTGAGCCAGAGTCTGTCAGGCAGCTCCCTGGCAGCCCCAGCAGCTCCGCCTGGGTCGGAAGAGGCAGAGCCGACCTAGGATCACAGTGGGCCTCTTGCTCTCCCTGCTCCCCTGAGGCAGCTGGGGCAAAGACGGCTTGGGCATCCACCCCGTTGCTCCCCTCTTCCCTCTGCCAGTAGGCTCTGCCTCCTGGGACGTTGCAGTGTGGAGACAGCCCCTGCCAGCACCTTCCCACCCAGTAGGCCTCAGCTGAGGCCTAGGCCCAGGGGAAAGGCCCTAGCGGGGCTGAGTTGGGGTAGGTGCCCGTGCATGTCTGGACACACTCCCTGCAGCGTGCCCCTTCGTGGGGCAGTAGCCCTGGACGCCAGGAAGGCCGGGGCAAGCCTGGCCAAGTGCATGGGCCTCGCTGGGTCGTGCCTCTGGCCTGTGGGGCCTCCCAGCAGCACCGGCCCTCTCCCTCCGGCAGACCTCCCCGCCTGCCTCCAAAGGCCGTTTGGGAAGCACTCTGGCCGGCTGTTCCCGCAAATCGCGCACACTGCTCTGAAACCCGGGAGAAAAGTGCTTTGGGGTGGTCCTCTCTCCGGGCCCATGGCCCCGAGCCTGGGGACCAGCTCGGGGGTCCACACTCCCAGGCCAAGGCCCAACTCCATGCACACGTCTGTTCCTGCCCCCTGCCCCTTCAGAGAGCTCGGCTGAGCCAGAGTCTGTCAGGCAGCTCCCTGGCAGCCCCAGCAGCTGCGCCTGGGTGGGAAGAGGCAGAGCCGACCTAGGATCACAGTGGGCCTCTTGCTCTCCCTGCTCCCCTGAGGCAGCTGGGGCAAAGACGGCTTGGGCATCCACCCCGTTGCTCCCCTCTTCCCTCTGCCAGAAGGCTCTGCCTCCTGGGACATTGCAGTGTGGAGACAGCCCCTGCCAGCACCTTCCCACCCAGTAGGCCTCAGCTGAGGCCTAGGCCCAGGGGAAAGGCCCTAGCGGGGCTGAGTTGGGGTAGGTGCCCGTGCATGTCTGGACACACTCCCTGCAGCCTGCCCCTTCGTGGGGCAGTAGCCCTGGACGCCAGGAAGGCCGGGGCAAGGCTGGCCAAGGGCAGGGGCCTCGCTGGGTTGTGCCTCTGGCCTGTGGGGCCTCCCAGCAGCACCGGCCCTCTCCCTCCGGCAGACCTCCCCGCCTGCCTCCAAAGGCCGTTTGGGAAGCACTCTGGCCGGCTGTTCCCGCAAATCGCGCACACTGCTCTGAAACACCGGGAGAAAAGTGCTTTGGGGTGGTCCTCTCTCCGGGCCCATGGCCCCGACCTGGGGACCAGCTCGGGGGTCCACACTCCCAGGCCAAGGCCCAACTCCATGCACACGTCTGTTCCTGCCCCCTGCCCCTGCAGAGAGCTCGGCTGAGCCAGAGTCTGTCAGGCAGCTCCCTGGCAGCCCCAGCAGCTCCGCCTGGGTGGGAAGAGGCAGAGCCGACCTAGGATCACAGTGGGCCTCTTGCTCTCCCTGCTCCCCTGAGGCAGCTGGGGCAAAGACGGCTTGGGCATCCACCCCGTTGCTCCCCTCTTCCCTCTGCCAGAAGGCTCTGCCTCCTGGGACGTTGCAGTGTGGAGACAGCCCCTGCCAGCACCTTCCCACCCAGTAGGCCTCAGCTGAGGCCTAGGCCCAGGGGAAAGGCCCTAGCGGGGCTGAGTTGGGGTAGGTGCCCGTGCATGTCTGGACACACTCCCTGCAGCCTGCCCCTTCGTGGGGCAGTAGCCCTGGACGCCAGGAAGGCCGGGGCAAGGCTGGCCAAGGGCAGGGGCCTCGCTGGGTTGTGCCTCTGGCCTGTGGGGCCTCCCAGCAGCACCGGCCCTCTCCCTCCGGCAGACCTCCCCGCCTGCCTCCAAAGGCCGTTTGGGAAGCACTCTGGCCGGCTGTTCCCGCAAATCGCGCACACTGCTCTGAAACCCGGGAGAAAAGTGCTTTGGGGTGGTCCTCTCTCCGGGCCCATGGCCCCGAGCCTGGGGACCAGCTCGGGGGTCCACACTCCCTAGGCCAAGGCCCAACTCCATGCACACGTCTGTTCCTGCCCCCTGCCCCTTCAGAGAGCTCGGCTGAGCCAGAGTCTGTCAGGCAGCTCCCTGGCAGCCCCAGCAGCTCCGCCTGGGTGGGAAGAGGCAGAGCCGACCTAGGATCACAGTGGGCCTCTTGCTCTCCTGCTCCCCTGAGGCAGCTGGGGCAAAGACGGCTTGGGCATCCACCCCGTTGCTCCCCTCTTCCCTCTGCCAGAAGGCTCTGCCTCCTGGGACGTTGCAGTGTGGAGACAGCGCCTGCCAGCACCTTCCCACCCAGTAGGCCTCAGCTGAGGCCTAGGCCCAGGGGAAAGGCCCTAGCGGGGCTGAGTTGGGGTAGGTGCCCGTGCATGTCTGGACACACTCCCTGCAGCCTGCCCCTTCGTGGGGCAGTAGCCCTGGGCGCCAGGAAGGCCGGGGCAAGGCTGGCCAAGGGCAGGGGCCTCGCTGGGTTGTGCCTCTGGCCTGTGGGGCCTCCCAGCAGCACCGGCCCTCTCCCTCCGGCAGACCTCCCCGCCTGCCTCCAAAGGCCGTTTGGGAAGCACTCTGGCCAGCTGTTCCCGCAAATCGCGCACACTGCTCTGAAACCCGGGAGAAAAGTGCTTTGGGGGGGTCCTCTCTCCGGGCCCATGGCCCCGAGCCTGGGGACCAGCTCGGGGGTCCACACTCCCAGGCCAAGGCCCAACTCCATGCACACGTCTGTATCCTGCCTGCCCCCTGCCCCTTCAGAGAGCTCGGCTGAGCCAGAGTCTGTCAGGCAGCTCCCTGGCAGCCCCAGCAGCTCCGCCTGGGTGGGAAGAGGCAGAGCCGACCTAGGATCACAGTGGGCCTCTTGCTCTCCCTGCTCCCCTGAGGCAGCTGGGGCAAAGACGGCTTGGGCATCCACCCCGTTGCTCCCCTCTTCCCTCTGCCAGAAGGCTCTGCCTCCTGGGACGTTGCAGTGTGGAGACAGCCCCTACCAGCACCTTCCCACCCAGTAGGCCTCAGCTGAGGCCTAGGCCCAGGGGAAAGGCCCTAGCGGGGCTGAGTTGGGGTAGGTGCCCGTGCATGTCTGGACACACTCCCTGCAGCCTGCCCCTTCGTGGGGCAGTAGCCCTGGACGCCAGGAAGGCCGGGGCAAGGCTGGCCAAGGGCAGGGGCCTCGCTGGGTCGTGCCTCTGGCCTGTGGGGCCTCCCAGCAGCACCGGCCCTCTCCCTCCGGCAGACCTCCCCGCCTGCCTCCAAAGGCCGTTTGGGAAGCACTCTGGCCGGCTGTTCCCGCAAATCGCGCACACTGCTCTGAAACCCGGGAGAAAAGTGCTTTGGGGTGGTCCTCTCTCCGGGCCCATGGCCCCGAGCCTGGGGACCAGCTCGGGGGTCCACACTCCCAGGCCAAGGCCCAACTCCATGCACACGTCTGTTCCTGCCCCCTGCCCCTTCAGAGAGCTCGGCTGAGCCAGAGTCTGTCAGGCAGCTCCCTGGCAGCCCCAGCAGCTCCGCCTGGGTGGGAAGAGGCAGAGCCGACCTAGGATCACAGTGGGCCTCTTGCTCTCCCTGCTCCCCTGAGGCAGCTGGGGCAAAGACGGCTTGGGCATCCACCCCGTTGCTCCCCTCTTCCCTCTGCCAGAAGGCTCTGCCTCCTGGGACGTTGCAGTGTGGAGACAGCCTCTGCCAGCACCTTCCCACCCAGTAGGCCTCAGCTGAGGCCAAGGCCCAGGGGAAAGGCCCTTAGCGGGGCTGAGTTGGGGTAGGTGCCCGTGCATGTCTGGACACACTCCCTGCAGCCTGCCCCTTCGTGGGGCAGTAGCCCTGGACGCCAGGAAGGCCGGGGCAAGGCTGGCCAAGGGCAGGGGCCTCGCTGGGTTGTGCCTCTGGCCTGTGGGGCCTCCCAGCAGCACCGGCCCTCTCCCTCCGGCAGACCTCCCCGCCTGCCTCCAAAGGCCGTTTGGGAAGCACTCTGGCCGGCTGTTCCCGCAAATCGCGCACACTGCTCTGAAACCCGGGAGAAAAGTGCTTTGGGGTGGTCCTCTCTCCGGGCCCATGGCCCCGAGCCTGGGGACCAGCTCGGGGGTCCACACTCCCAGGCCAAGGCCCAACTCCATGCACACGTCTGTTCCTGCCCCCTGCCCCTTCAGAGAGCTCGGCTGAGCCAGAGTCTATCAGGCAGCTCCCTGGCAACCCCAGCAGCTCCGCCTGGGTGGGAAGAGGCAGAGCCGACCTAGGATCACAG
>NW_027224393.1:0-74540 GCF_023699985.2 Odocoileus virginianus | reverse complement strand
AATGAGAGACACTCAGTCATGTCTGACTCTGTGAATCCATGGACTGTAGTCCACCAGACTCCTCTGTCCATGGGATTTTCCAGGCTAGAATACTGGAGTGGGTAGCCATTCCCTTCTCCAGGGGATATTCTGGACCTAGTGATTGAACACACGTCCCTTGTGTCTCTTGCATTGGCAGGTGGACTCTTTACCACAGCACCACCTGGGAAACCCCTTAAATGGGAGACTGTGGGTTTTTTTTTTTTCCAAATGTTACCAATCCATTTGCTGATCATGAAGAATCCGTATGTTACTACCATATTTTCCAGTCCCTTTGTTTTTAAACAGGAAGTGATGTGTATCACAGTTAGGCTGAAACATTTAGAAGTCAATATGTTCCTCGCCAGGACTATTTCAGTTTCTTTTTTCCTGCTCAGCAAACCTGGAAGACACACACTGAGATGGCGGGGCCACACAGTGAAGCAAGCTGTGTCAACCAGTAGCTATCTGGAAGAGGACTGTCCTAGAGGTGCAACTATCTCTCAGTGAATTAGGCCTGAACAGGACATGAAAGTTAAAGTGCTAAGCCACTGCGAATTCAGGGTTCATTTGTTGCTACAGCAAAATGATCCTATCCTGACTAGTTACATTGACTCATTTCATCTTTTAAAGGCTTATAAATATCAGAGAGAGAAAAGGTTTCCATCACTTTTGCAGTTATCTTTGTTCTCAAAATACAGAATGAATAAATGGCGATCTTTACAAAACCAAGTCCAAACAGAACATTTTTGCTTCAGTGCAATGCACTACAGTAACTGAAGTATCTAAACCACAAGTTCATACACAAACATGTCTTTCCCTCCACCTGAGATATAAGGCAATCTTGAAGAAAATTACTAACTAGCTATTGCTGCTCAGTCGGTCAGTCATGTCTGTCCATTTGTGACCCCATGGGCTGACTGTAGCCCTCCAGGCTCCTCTGTCAGTGGGATTTTCCAGGCAAGAATACTCAAGTGGATGGCCATTTCTTCCTCCAGGGATCTTCCCAACCCAGGGATCTAACCTGAGTCTCCTGCAGCTCCTGCATTGGCAGGCAGATTCTTTACCACTGAGCCACCTGGGGAGCCCATTATTAACTAGGAGTGACAACAAAAATTCAACTCTAATGTGAATACATCTTCAAAACTTCTTGAGCAAATGTTCTGGCTGTTCCAAACAGTTCCTTCTTCCTACACATTCTTTTTAGTATATGTTCTAAATTTCCACTGATTTCCAACAAACTTTATCTCCACAAAATTTCCATGTATCTCAGGAGGATGCTATGCTCCCTACATCTCAGGAAAAACCGGGACCAAAACAGAATCTTTCTCTCAATCTCAAGCCTCCTTATCAATAATTATGTCTATATCCCCTTTTGCCCTCTCTTGCAAACTATTAATATATATGCAAGGGTTCCTACTTAGTTTTAATGTAAATTTGTGTGTTCTGCATGCAACTGCCTTCTCTCATCATAGAAATCTTAGTTTGTTAACTATCAAAATTTTAACATTTGGTCATTAATCTGTATGCTCTAACTGAACCACCATTCACACACAATCTGGGGTCAAAACAAGGAAACAGTACCTTTGGTTCCAATCTATGTGATAACTTAAATCCCTCCTCAGTTATTTCTAAACTCACCCCTACTCTTCCCTCTCCCACCAAATTCTCATTATTAGCTTATTTCCCTTTCCAGTACATCCTTCCTTCTATAAATTAGGAGACCAGCTCTTCCTATTGAAGGCACCATCTTTTTGCACGATTTCACCATTCTATAAACTATCAGATCACACTCAAAGTGTCCTTGTTGTTCAGTCACGAAGTCATGTCCCCCTCTTTGAGACCCCATGGACTGAGTTGAAGTACGCCTGGCCTCCCTGTCCCTCACTATCTCTCAGAGTGTCTCTGGGTCTTGATAAATCTAAGGGATTGTGTCTGAGAAGAAAAAAAAAAAGAGAAACAATGATTACAAAAGCAGTTTCCTTCTTGTCTTCTTGAAATCAATGATCAATCAGAATTATAATTATTCTGTGCCATTGCTAGGAAGTTCCCACTATGGGTCAGTCATCCTGTGTCTGCTGGCATCCTCCTCCCAGGGCAAAACCCCCACCAACCAGTCAAGCTGATGGAATCCATGTTCTACTTATGTGAATAAGTGTTTCTCTAAATTCCCAAGGACTCTGACATTTTCCTCAAAGAGACTCTCTCAATAGGGCATTGTTCTGTGGGTAGGGAGCATAACCATTCCTACTCCTGATCAATTCCTTAGGTAGAGGAACAACCTGAACCCAAAATGCCCAGTGAATTACATCACTCGAGATGATTCCTGGCAATGTTGCAATCAACTCCACATCAGAGTCCGAAAAAGAAAAAGCAGAAGCAAAGCTTTCCTACTTACAGTGTTTTTCTTCATTTTTGTACAGGTGTTTTCTACAAAGTAGTTTGGCTGAGTGTGATTTTCTCAGTCACTTCTGTACATAAGCATAATCATCTACTCTATGTCCTCAAGATTCCCCATCATAGAGTGAGAAGCAAACCTTTATTTTCCTAAACATGTTATGATATATTGACACCTAGACTCTCATGGAAAAAAAAAGTTATATAATGATGGCTAGTACCTGGGGGGAGGGAGGAATGATAAATAATTATTTAAAGAATATGGAGTTTCAGTCTGAGGTGAAAAATTATGAAGATGGTTGGTGAGGTGTTTGCACAACATTGTGAATGTATTTAATGCCACTCAAGTGTGTACTTAAAATGGTAAACTTCATTTTATATGTATTTTATGACAATTAAAAAAAATCAGGGGAATGGGACAGATTGAGAGTGAGAGATGGCTGCTAACAGAAGCAACATCGTTAACTGCTGAAAACAGAACTGAAAGCATTGCTTCCTTCTCTGTTCTGAATTCCAGTAATGCATCAGTTTAGTTTAAAGTTAAAAGTAGATGAGAAAGAAAGATGATTCTGTGCAGAATTCCAGTCAGCTCTTCATCACCTTGAAGCTGAGGGAGAGAAGACTATAGTGGAGCATCATTTCTGTAGTGTTTCTGTTCTTTCCCTCTCGATGTCTTTATACACGAGTGCTTGGCTGAGCATAACTTTTTTCAAAGGCTACCCTGAGAAAGCTTGCTGCTGCTGCTGCTGCTGCTGCTGCTGCTAAGTCACTTCTGTCGTGTCTGACTCTGTGCGACCCCATAGATGGCAGCCCACCAGGCTCTGCCATCCCTGGGATTCTCCAGGCAAGAACACTGGAGTGGGTTGCCATTTCCTTCTCCAATGCGTGAAAGTGAAGTCGCTCAGTCGTGTCCGACTCTTCGCGACCCCATGGACTGCAGCCCACCAGGCTCCTCCGTCCATGGGATTTTCCAGGCAAGAGGACTGGAGTGGGGTGCCAGTGCCTTCTCCGTGAGAAAGCATAGGGTACAGTAAAATCGCTAGACATTCCTGTGGTCTCTCTGTGTGTTGCAGAGCTACAAGCTCTATAATACATCATGAGGCCCTGTCACCTAGGTCCTCATCCCAGAGATAGTTCATATGTTTATGCCTTTCAAATTACTCTATGTCTGGGAGCTGGGAACCTGCTGTTTAAGTCTCCTCGGTCAGCTACTAATAAACATGTCACGACGTCCGAGGGTAATTATGGCCCATAATTTTAAAGAATGGCATTTCTACTCTCAGGGTAACCATATTGTACAAAACACTCATGTTTTCAGAGAGAAATCCATTCTCTGAACTCTGCCCTATGTCTAAAACCACCCCATATATCCTTTGGCAAGGTAACCAACATCAAAATGAGCAACAAAATCCTAATATCAGGATTTGCACTTGAAGAAAGAAACAGCAACCCACTCCAATACTCTTGCCTGGAAAATCCCGTGGACAGAGGAGCCTGGTAGGCTACAGTCCATGGGGTCGCAAAGAGTCAGACATAACTGAGCGACTTTACTTACTTACTTACTTACTTACTTACTTAAGTTGCATCCTAAACTATAGCCAGAAGTGTGTGTGTGTGTGTGTGTGAGGGGGCTTATGTCTGACTCTGTGACATCATAGACTGTTGTCCACAAGTCCATGGGATTTTCCAAGCAAGAATACTGGAGTGGGTTGCCATTCCCTTCTCCAGGGGTTCTTCCAACCCAGAGATCAAACCAGGTCTCTCTCCTGCAGTGCAGGCAGATTCTTTATCACCTGAGCCACCAGAGAAGCCCATAGCCAGAAGCATATGTTTATCCAAAGCTCAACTGCATTTCTAAAGCTGGTCTCTAATGTTGTTTGTGAGTCAAACAGGAGCAAAAAACCATCCTTGGCTGATGCTTCAGAAAAGATTCCTACGGAGTCAATAATCCTCTGAGGACTTGAGAAGTCAATGTGCTGCCAAGCCCTGAACTTTTTTGAAAGTATATTTAAACATTTCTCTAGAGTCAATGAAGAAAGAATTACAAACAAGGACCTTGAAGTAAATAACAGCCACAAAGCTGTACATGAACAAGTTGAAGTCTGTTTGGAAGACACTGCTCCCAAGGTCAGTATGATTTAGAAGAAGGGCTTAATCAGGAATAAAAGGAGTTAGATCCCTGGATCGGGAAGACCCCATGGAGAAGGAAATGGCAACCCACTCCAGTATTCTTGTCTGGAGAATTCCATGGACAGAGGAGCCTGCTGGGCAGCAATGCATGGGGTCACAAAGAATCAAAAATGACTAAGCAACTAACACTTTCACATACATTCTATAATTTCATATACAAGATTTTCTTAATTAGAAGAATCAAATTTGAATAATTTGATGCATATATTTGAATAATATATGTTTTGAAGATGCATTTATAATCTCATAATAAGCCCAGAAAGTGAGTTAAAATTAAATCTGAAAGCTATCAAAGTTTCCTCCTGACTAAAACAGCTTGTTTTCTGAGTAAATCCAGAAAATGCGAGAGTTGTCTAGAGACATAAGAATTCCACTGTCTTCCTTGTTAGTTTACAGTCTATTTGCAGCTTTGAGGCAAATGCCTGCAGGGAAGAAATTGATGTCTGGTTTTAATCTAAAAACTGAAGAATCCACAACCAACTGATCCAAGTTAGTGATAGCTAATCCTTTTCCCCAAAATTTAAGAAGGTTAACTTAGCCAATTTCATTTTCACTGAAATAGTATTTGTAGTTAGATTCTGTAAATTGAAACTTAATCTTTCTCTCTAAAAATGACTTTGGACACAATGATGTGGAAATGTCAATAAAAAATACTGTCTGGAATGTTCCCAGGCAAGATGCTGTTGAGAACCACTAAAGTCACATTTACAAGATTGGGATTAACATTTATGTCTCACTAAGTAGACTGATTCTGAAGATCTCTGTAATTATCAAAAATTATTTCCCATTTTCATGACTTCCATGTCACCACACTGAAGTCAGGATGTGTGAGTTAAATCTTTTTTTTTTTTTTCATTTATTTTTATTAGTTGGAGGCTAATTACTTTACAGCATTGCAGTGGTTTTTGTCATACATTGAATTAGCCATGGATTTACATGTATTCCCCATCCCGGTCCCCCCTCCCACCTCCCTCTCCACCCCATCCCTCTGGGTCCTCCCAGTGCACCAGGCCTGAGCACTTGTCTCATGCATCCAACCTGGGCTGGTGATCTGTTTCACCCTAGATATACATGTTTCGATGCTGTTCTCTTGAAACATCCCACCCCCGGGTTCTCCCATAGAGTCCACAAGTCTGTTCTCTACATCTGAGTCTCTTTTTCTTTTTTTGCATATAGGGTTATCGTTACCATCTTTCTAAATTCCATATATATGTGTTAGTATACTGTAATGGTCTTTATCTTTCTGGCTTACTTCGCTCTGTATAATGGGCTCCAGTTTCACCCATCTCATTAGAACTGACTCAAATGAATTCTTTTTAATGGCTAAGTAATATTCCATGGTGTATATGTACCACAGCTTCCTCATCCATTTATCTGCTGATGGGCATCTAGGTTGCTTCCATGTCCTGGCAATTATAAACAGTGCTGCGATGAACATTGGGGTGCACGTGTCTCTTTCAGATCTGGTTTCCTTGGTGTATATGCCTAGAAGTGGTATTGCTGGGTCATATGGCAGTTCTATTTCCAGTTTTTTAAGAAATCTCCACACTGTTTTCCATAGCGGCTGTACTAGTTTGCATTCCCACCAACAGTGTAAGAGGGTTCCCTTTTCTCCACACCCTCTCCAGCATTTATTGCTTGTAGACTTTTGGATAGCAGCCATCCTGACTGGCGTGTAATGGTACCTCATTGTGGTTTTGATTTGCATTTCTCTGATAATGAGTGATGTTGAGCATCTTTTCATGTGTTTTTTAGCCATCTGTATGTCTTCCTTGGAGAAATGTCTGTTTAGTTCTTTGGCCCATTTTTTGATTGGGTCATTTATTTTTCTGGAGTTGAGCTGGAGGAGTTGCTTGTATATTTTTGAAATTAATCCTTTGTCTGTTGCTTCATTTGCTATTATTTTCTCCCAATCTGAGGGCTGTCTTTTCACCTTGCTTATAGTTTCCTTTGTTGTGCAAAAGCTTTTAAGTTTCATTAGGTCCCATTTGTTTATTTTTGCTTTTGTTTCTAAAATTCTGGGATGTGGGTCATAGAGGATCCTGCTGTGATTTATGTCGGAGAGTGTTTTGCCTATGTTCTCCTCTAGGAGTTTTATAGTTTCTGGTCTTACATTTAGATCTTTAATCCATTTTGAGTTTATTTTTGTGTATGGTGTTAGAAAGTGTTCTAGTTTCATTCTTTTACAGGTGGTTGACCAGTTTTCCCAGCACCACTTGTTAAAGAGGTTGTCTTTCTTCCATTGTATATCCTTGCCTCCTTTGTCGAAGATAAGGTGACCATAGGTTCGTGGATTTATCTCTGGGCTTTCTATTCTGTTCCATTGATCTATACTTCTGTCTTTGTGCCAGTACCATACTGTCTTGATGACTGTGGCTTTGTAGTAGAGTCTGAAGTCAGGCAGATTGATTCCTCCAGTTCCATTCTTCTTTCTCAAGGTTACTTTGGCTATTCGAGGTTTCTTGTATTTCCATACAAATTGTGAGATTATTTGTTCTAGTTCTGTGAAAAATGCCGTTGGTAGCTTGATAGGGATTGCATTGAATCTATAGATTGCTTTGGGTAGTATAGCCATTTTGACAATATTTATTCTTCCAATCCATGAACACGGTATATTTCTCCATCTGTTTGTGTCCTCTTTGATTTCTTTCATCAGTGTTTTATAGTTTTCTATGTATAGGTCTTTTGTTTCTTTAGGTAGATATACTCCTAAGTATTTTATTCTTTTAAGAATGATTGGCCATAGTCACCATCGTCGGAGTCATGGAGAGAAAAAAACAGCTCAGGCATATGCTTTCCTGAAAACTCTAAGCTATCTTTCCTCATCTTTATTGAAGCTGAGAGATCATGATGCTGACCTCTGTGTCCAGAAATTTTTGTGGAAAAAAAAATGTGATTATGTTTTTGGCAAGGATTAGGGAAAGAAGAGAAAAAGAAAGATAATGAATAAAATAGATAATGATCTTGGTTACAACAACATGTAATAAATCTTGAAAACCTATATACAGGCTCACTCCCCGAGAAAAGAATGTATTCTTATATACAGTCAATATTTTTACCAGTTAATAATGAAAATTTCAAGCTTATCTTAATTGAAAAAACTTATTCCAAAGGGGGAAATTGTATTATCTCAGGTGGTCCTAACATTTCTGGCAATAGGAAACTAAGGAAAACTTCATGACTTATATCATTTCATAGCAAAATGTGAATAGGGTAATATAGCTAGTCCAACCTTTATTCTATATGTGATGAAAGAACAATTGCTCAGAAAGCTCATTTCAGAAATACTGAGGACTTTTCAGGGAACTTTGCACCACTTACATGTTCACATTCAGAGATGTGGAAAGAGTGAGCATAGCTATCTTGTTGAGCCAGATACAACATTCAGGGCTGTTGAGTGAATGATACTCAAAGAGCTGTTATAAAGAGAGTTTCTTAGCATCTTGAGGTACAAAAACTCCATCTGCAGTTCTGTCTCTGCATGTGCATGTGCATTAACTTGAAAGAAAGGAATAATGGGTCACAGAACACAGCTGGTACAGAGTAAGGTTTGAATGGTGTTTTTCATGTCTGATACAAAGTTTATTTTTAAAATATTGTGCCCATATACCTATGAATATTCATTCTGATAGACAACATTAATATAACTTTATAAAGAACTGTCAATGAAATTTATTCCCAAACTCAAAGAAAGATATCTGTGAGATCTTCAGAGTTAAAAGGAAAGTTTAGAAGCTAACTGCAGGACAATATTCATAAAAAAAAATCTCCCTTTTATTGTGGTATTTGTAAGGTATTGTCATGATATATAAAACAATATGAATCAGGAGAGGTTTAAGCTCTTCCCATTCTTCTTTACAACTCTCTGTAAAATATAAGAGGTAAGTGAAAGGAATAGCTCTGCCAGTCCCAGGAACCTGGGCTAAAGAGATGATGAGATATTTTCTATCAAATTTAAGATATCATCACTCAGAAATATTGTGATTTTTCCAGATCAACCATGTGCTAATAACAGCTCAAGATGAGCTGATAGAAAGGATGAGCAGCATAACAGAATTCATCCTGCTGGGCCTGACGCAGAATCCAGGGATGCCTACTACAGGAGTGTCTACTACAGGAGTGCCCACTCTTATTTGTGGTGCTTATAGTCATCTACTTGATCACATTGGCAGGTAACCAGCTCATCTCAGTCACCATCTTTACCAGTCCAGCCCTCGGCTCTCCCATGTACATTTTTCTGTCTTATTTGTCCATGATAGATGGTTTCTACTCTTCCTCCACAGCACCCAATTTGATCTTTGACTTGTTCTCTGGAAAGAACACCATTTCCTTCAGTGATTGCATCACTCAGGTCTTTGCTGAACATTTCTTTGCTGGAGCCGAGATTGTCTTGTTGATTGGCATGGCCTATGACCACTATGTAGCCATTTGTAAGCCCTTGCACTACATGACTGTCATAAACCAACCTTTGTGTGCTTTCCTGGTTGGAATGGCTGGGGCTTTAGGGTTTTTCCATGGAGGGATCCAGATTTTGTTCATGGTTCAGTTACCATTCTGTGACCACAATGTCATTGATCATCTTATGTGTGATTTAATACTTCTCCTGGAGCTAGCCTGCACGGACATGCACACTCTGGGGCCCCTGATTTCTGCCAACAGTGGGTCACTGTGTTTGCTAATTTTTTCAGTTCTGGTTGCTTCCTACGCTGTCATCCTGTGCTCCCTGAGGACCCACAGCTCTGAAGGGCATCGCAAAGCCCTGTCCCCCTGTGCCTCTCATGTCACAGTTGTCATCTCATTCTTTGTACCTTGTTCGTTCCTCTGCCTAAGACCCGTGACCTCCTTCCCCATTGACAAAGCTGTGACTGTGTTTTGCACCATAGTAACTCCTATGTTGAACCCTTTAATGTACACCCTGAGAAATGCAGAAGTGAAAAATATCATGAAGAAGCTCTGGGGACAAATAATGCAAACTGGTGATGAATAAACCTTGTGTGGAGTATTCAGGCCAAAAAAGGAAAAATCTGGTGGTTACAGAAATTTTCTCCCCTTCTTAACTTATTGAACTGGGATGATTCACCTGTCTGGATCAATTTTCTTTAGGGGCTCATACATCATAAGCCAGGGTTGATAGTCATAGTAGACCCAGTGCCAAGAGCCCACGATAGTCTTAGGAGGCCATGAAATGTTTTAATTTCTTTTACAACAGAAAGAAAGAAATTAATATAATCCAAATGCAGCTTAGATTATAGTCATCTATACAGCAATGCAGTCAGAAAAGATAATTTTTAACATTTTGATGGAGGAGAGGGCCCAAGAGGATGAAAGTACCATGGGTCCACAAAAATCATAATGTTGCCCTGACTGTGGGTATGAAACAGATCAACAGCAATATTCTTGAACACCTGTTATACCCAGCACCATTGCTAGAATGAAATTTTATTTTAAAAGAGGGAAAATAACTACACATGAAAAAAGGACAGAATAGTAGGAAATAAGTTTTCAAATAGCGCTTTTATACACTTTTTCTGATCTTTCTTGGTTTGAGAGGTTTATAAATAAAATAAACACAGCAATAAAAAGAAATTTTTGCTTATCACAATGCCAAAAAGATAACATTTGTGCACAAAAGTACTTTTTGAAAATTACATTTCATCATTCCCTGTAGTATACAAAAGTTTACAAAAAGAATTAGAAACAGAATTGGATGGCATAAAATAAACATAATTGATAAAGTTCATAGAGCTCAGGAAGAAAATATCTATACATTAAAGTCTGGTTTTACACACAGACAATGGAAAAGAAGATTCTGAAGACAAAACAGTGGTTATAGGAAATTTCCAGTGACTTAAGAACAAGTCATGGAGTTGTCATGGAACATGGAACAGCACAAAATCACAAATCTGAGCTAGAGTAAAGAATCCATACAATGTACACAATGAAATTCTAAGAGATTCAAAAATAGAGATTAACTGCTTTGGACCAAAATTTCTCTTATCAAATCCAACATTAATTATTCCAGTAAATGTTAGCAGATTGTTTCACCTCTCTATTTTTTCATCTTTAATAGGGAAAAAAAGAGAATTTCCCAGGTGGCTAAGTAGTAAAGAGTCTGTCTGCCAGGCAGGAGCCACAGGTTCGATCCCTGGGTTGGGAAGACCCCCTGGAGAAGGAGGACTTGGTAACTCACTTCAGTGTTCTTGCCTGGGAAATCCCGTGGACAGAGGAGCTTGGTGGGCTACAGTCCAGGGGGCTGCAAAGAGGCAGACACAACATCGCAACTAACAAAAACAAATAGGAACATGACATTACATGCTTCCTTAAATTGTGCAGATTAAATGACTTCAAGCAGAAAACTGAGTCAGCTAAAAATTAACAAAAATTGCCCAGACTTCGTTTCAACTTTCAGAGATTCCACAAGAGCATAAACTATTCTGGGGACAGTGGTTCCTAACAGAGGAGCTCAAGAGCACTGCTACTGTTATTCACTAACCAGATGTCAGGGAGACCAAACGTCCATCCCAGCCTCACTTCACTACAAAATGTGTCATCACAACCAACAGGCAGTTCTCTGAATACTGAGAGCTAGTCCCTCACCAACTCCCTATTCTGGGATTAAACCACACTTAAATATCTGTATAGTGACAAAAGGGAGAGCTGGTGGGATCAGCTATGAGATGCTTGAAAGTGAAAGTCATTCAGTCGTGCATGACTCTTTGTGAACCCGTGGACTATACAGTTCATGGAATTCTCCAGACCAGAATATTGGAGTAGGTAGCCAGTTCCCTCCTCCAGGGGATCTTCCCAACCCAGGGATCAAACCCATGTCTCCCACATTGCAGGTGGATTCTTTACTGTCTGAACCACCAAGGAAGCCCAAGAATACTGGAGTGGGTAGCCTATCCCTTCTCCAGTGGATCTTTCCAACCCAGGAATTGAACTGGAGTCTCCTGCATTTTGCAGGTGGATTCTTTACCAGCTGAGCTACCAGGGAAGTTTGAGCAGCATTTATTTCAGAAGCTCTCACTGATAATGAATCCTTTTGTTCCATTCCCATCCTCTGGAAGAAAGAGAAAAAGGGAGAGCTCAGTTGGAGAGACCAAGAGGCCAATCTCTATATAGAATTTGTGATTTCTGGGGAAGACTTCAGAAACTTGTTTTCAGGCGAGTTCTCAACCAGGAATTTGAACCTAAGGTGATGCCAGCATTGCATTTCTAATGTTCTTAAGATTTTATTATCAGGATAGCTCTCACTGTAATTATAAAGGCTTTAAACAATAGATATTTTGCCATAATCTCCTATGAGTGATTATTTTGTAAACATATATATAAGCAACTGTGCATTTAAAAAATCAAAAGTATCTTTTAAACATCTAGTTGTACTTCCCAAGAAACATGAAATGCCACAGGATAATGTAGAAATAAAGGTGATGATGGTGATGGTGACACTGGTAACACTTATGCCACTAGCTATTTACTGAGCCCTTCCTTCGAGTGAAGTCTTGACCTGAGGACTCATTCTATGTGTTTGGGAGGCAACAAATTTCTGATCTTAATTTGTGTCTTTCTTTAAGCCTCAAGCCGTGGAACTTACATCTGTCTAGAATATTTGTTTATTTGAATATAATGGTGAATCTATGCTTAGGATGGGGTAAATATCAAAAACTCAGTACTAGTGTAAAAAAATAATTATGGCACCTTTTCTTATTTGTGTGTTTACTCTGTGCAAGAGCTTTATAATTCTTTTGCTATTTAATTCTTATTAAAGTCCAGTGAGTACAGTAATACTGATATTTACTTAACATTGTTGTATATAATATATGGCTTCCTGCTGGCTCAACGGTAAAGAATCACCTGCAATGCAGGAGACCTGGGTTCAATCCCTGAGTTGGGAAGATCCCCTGGAGGAGGGCATGGCTACCCACTCCAGTATTCTTGCCTGGAGAATCCCATGGACACAGAGGAGCCTGGTGGGCTACAGTCCACGGGGTCACAAAGAGTCAGACATGACTTAGGGACTAAACAACAATAAAGGATATTATATGTGAAAGCACCTAGGACAGCTGCTTGGAACACAGAAGATGATCAATAAATGCTATTAATTTTTCTCCTTGTTGTCCAGCCAGCAACTTCCCCAAAGATGCTAACCCTACAATATCTGTTCCTGAAATAACCTAACTCCCTTTTCCTCCTAACAACTTGTGGACTCTCTCTCTAGACACTAGAAGGACACTGGGCACTTTTAGGAAATAAAGTGAAAGTCTCCTCCTTGTGAGACCAAAACTGCATTCAAGGGAACTAATTAATGATGCACCACATTGCATTCTAACCTGTGAGTGAGGCAAAAACCAAGCCCCAGAACTGTTTCAGCAAGTGATCCTGTGAGGAGAGAATTCGTCTCCTTCAGGGAAACCTAGCAGTGGTAATCACCATGCTCTCACACCCACCACATAAGTCACCCTTTGCAGAGGCAAGAGAAAGATTTTCTCTGAGACTATGTTGATGAGTATTGTTAGTGGAAAGCAGAACCGACAAACCAGCTATTTCTTTTTGAGGCTTTTCTCCCTAATGTGAACCACCATTTTTTCTTTTTTTTTTTTTTTTTTGCTTCTCAATGACAGAGAAAGCAGATATCGGATTATCTACTATTATCTATTATCTACTGTTATCGGTGGTGGTAACATCAGAAAGCTCAGAGCCTGGAATGTCGAGTGACCTGGGTTCCAGCCGCACGTCCACCACGAACCATCAGCTCAGCTTTGGACAGTCTGCACCTCACCTTTCTGAGTCTTAAATCCACCACCTTTAAAACAGAGACGACTGGAAAGGATGGTTTTCAATGCCATAGGGTTCTTCAGGAAATAAGAGAGAAATGGATAATGGAACAAATTCTCAGCTGCTTGGGAATGAATAATGCCCTTTTGGGTTTTCACCTGGTACTAGTCTAAGAAACTTTCAGCTCAGATACATTCCTGCAATCAACAGCACTTCCCCAATCTGAGATTTGCCTAAATGAGAAAAACAATTCTAATCTCATGCAGGAGTTTAAGTACATGGAACAGTGATATTTGGATTGATATGCTTGGAGCTGGTCTAGGTGACTCTTTAGCAACTCACCCATGTCCACCATTTCATGATGTTAGGATGTAAAGTAACAAAAACAAAGACAAAATACCAGATGATGTGCTTGTGTCCTCAGATCCAATAAATGTAAGTTTTGTCCATGGCATTGATGATGGTGACTTCAGCGATGCCATTGTTTCAGTGGTTATCATATCCAGGCTCTGTACAAACACTTACATGCACTGTTTTCATTGACTGCTCTTTGCAGACTCAGGGTGTAGCAGTACTCTTATTTTCATTTTATAAATAAGAACATTGAGGCTTTGAGAAACTGCCCATGATTACACAGAAAATAAATGGTACTGGAAATATTCAAACTTAAGTGAGTTTATGTGACAGGATCCTATGGTGAAGCCCACAGACTCTATAGCAGAAATTCCTGGGTGTGTCCTGACTCTGCATCTTATTAGCTGATTATGCTTCTGTAACTTTCTAAATGTGTCTCTCACTTTCTTCCTTTGAAGTAATGAGGAGAAAAATAAATAATCTACATTGTGGGGATGTTATGAGGATTAAATGGGCTTATATATTTAAAGCACTTAAAACAGTGCTTGCAAAGACTGTTACACAGGTGACATTTATTACTGCCATTTATGCTCTTGTCCATAATGTTCTCCTCTGAAAAGGTAATAATTTATTTCCTGCAGAAACTGTATTTGCCTTTGTAACCAAGCTTAGAAAGAAAGTGTGCAGCTTCCTGATCAATACAAGAATCTTCTCTCCAGCATTTCTTATATTTGCATATCTCTTCCTCTGACACTCAATGATTCTCCTTTCATTCATATCATACTGAGCATCAAATCCTCAGCAAGTTGGGAGATTTAGTTACTTTAAGAAGATTTATGTCTCCAGGAAATAATAAACTGCCGGTGGGTGGGATGAGTGGCAATTTTTTGTTTATTTGCTTGTTTAATCAAAACTCAGACAAACACAGCCATTTCCTTAATATAACTAGGAGAATAAACCATGAGTAGGAATATTTTGTTGGATAAGATTCTAATTTACAAGGGCATTGGTTAAGACAGGCCATCCCTTCTTCCTCCTCCTGTAGCTTCCTTTATATAGTGAATAGGCAGATAATGATTCAACAAAATTTTTCACTGCTGGTCACTCTTTTTTTTTTTTTTTAACTTTGACTCATCCCTGTAGACTGTAGAAGGACTGGAAGCCTTTAACTAGAAGGATTTCACCAAGTCCAGGGAAAGTAAAACCCAGACATACATATAATGTGTAAAGCAAGGGGGAAGAGTAATTTAACTTCTTATACATGATACTGCCCGCAGCACAGGCAGAAGTAGGAGTAATTGAACAAAGAGAGAAACAGACCACTTGGGCAAGTCTCCAGCTGCAACCAAGTCAATGTCTCCCTATTCTACTTCAGTTTGCTTTGCATCAATTTGTGTTACCACTGGAAACACAACAGAAAATGCAGCAAACCTCATTGCAAAGAAGAAGAAAGGGTTAATCCAAAGGGTATGAACTATGCATGCAGAGATTTCAGAAGATCCTAAGTATTCACGGATTTCTTAAGAGCCTTTGTATCTGTGTGGAACCCTGCTGAAAATTGTCAGAGATATTCTTTGGTTGAATTAGAAAATTAGTGTCTGCCAAATGTTCCATTTCAGTAGAAACAAAGTAAATTCTAGATAATTAAATAATTATTTTCAAGTAAAAACTTAGACATCTATTACCCAGTGATGCTAAAGTTAACAGACTTGTTTACAATTTGTGGTTAACAGGATGAATTGGTACACAAATTTTGGGACAGAAAGGGTTAAGAAAAATAAAAAGAAGTGGGTTTGGCTGCAGGAAATCTTGTAACATTTTGTTTCTCTCTTGACTTAATAGGTAATACTGGACTTTCATCCTTAGTGTCCTTGGACTCTATGGAAATACCACACAATATCACAGAATTTTTCATGCTGGGACTCTCACAGAACTCAGAAGTACAAAGAGTTCTCTTTGTGGCCTTTTTGACCATATATGGGATCACAGTTTGTGGCAATATTCTCATCATGATCACCATCACCTATAGTCCCACGTTGGTTTCCCCTATGTATTTTTTCCTGGCCAACCTGTCCTTTATTGATACCTGTTATTCTTCTTCTATGGCCCCTAGACTCATAGCTGACTCCTTGCATGAGGGGAGAGCGATCTCCTACGAGGGTTGCATGGCTCAGCTCTTTGGAGCTCATTTTTTTGGAGGTGCTGAGATCATCCTGCTCACAGTGATGGCCTATGACCGATACGTGGCCATCTGCAAGCCCCTGCACTACACAACTGTCATGACCAGGCATCTCTGTGCCCTGCTGGTGGGGCTAGCTTGGCTGGGGGGCTTCCTGCATTCCCTGGTTCAGCTCCTGCTGGTCCTGCAGTTGCCCTTCTGTGGGCCTAACGTGATCAATCACTTTGTCTGTGACTTGTACCCCTTGCTGGAACTTGCCTGCACCAACACGTATGTCATTGGCCTACTGGTGGTGGCCAACAGCGGCGTGATCTGCCTGCTGAACTTCCTCCTGCTGGCCACCTCCTACCTCGTCATCCTGCACTCCTTGAGGTCCCACAGTGCAGAGGGGAGGCGCAGAGCCCTCTCCACCTGCGGGGCCCACTTCACAGTTGTTGCCTTGTTCTTCATGCCCTGTATGTTTACTTACATGCGCCCACCATCTACTTTATCTATAGACAAAAACATGGCAGTGTTTTATGGTATCTTGACTCCTATGTTGAATCCACTCATTTACACTCTGAGAAATGAAGAGGTAAAGAATGCCTTGACAAAGTTATTCACACAGTAAGAACTTGCGGATAGCTAATAAGTTGCAAAGTAGGAAGTAAAAATGACTTTATTTTGGAAAGAGGAACGAACCAAAACCTGTTCCTTATTGCCATATACATCTTAATCCATCTTATCCATTCTTTCATCTTCATGAACTTTAATAATTTGCTTAGTCTTTCATATGAATTGCATATTTTGATAATAAAACAACTATATGAAATATATATCATATGAATGATTATTACCCAACTTTAGAAATGAAGAAACCATAACTATTGATGTGGTTAATTGATTCATTAAAATTATCTAGCTTTGAACTGCTTGAAACAAAACTCAGAATCAGTTATTTTTGATCCATCATACCAGTCTTAAATGACAATCTATGCTGACATCATTGGAGTCTGTGTGATAATCAATGGAGTTATAGAAATGAGACGCAAAGCACTTAAAGCAAATAATTTCACACATAGCCATATGTAGTAGTCTGTGTGCATACAAGTCTGGCTTCTCTTCCATCTCATCACCATTTATGGCATCAGCAGCTACTACAACAATAGAGAAGAGGGTAAGATCTCAGTTCTGGGGACAGATCAACCTGAGTTTGAGTCTCATTTCCCGTACTGTTTTGTGGCACAAACTTGAGCAAGTCTCCAAGAATCATTGAGTTCAAGAGATATTTATGAGATTGCTTTACCTGAACTTCTATGCATAACAAAAACAATAGTTGCACAATTCTTAGGCAAAATATTGTCTTTCTTAACTTTGCCACATTTTGATGATGTAGTTAATAATAGCTAAGTATAGCAGATTTTGAGCCTTTAACAATTCATTTCTACTGTTAGATTAAAAAAAATATAATTGAGATAATTTTCTAATTAACTACAAAATATAAAATCATTGGGAGGTTTACTAAAAGTAGCCAAGCCATCTTCCCACAGTTAAATCTCAGGAAGCTTTCCAGAAAAGAATACTTACTTTAGTTGAAATTCAAAAAACACTTTTATTTTTATTAGAGTTAAAATAGCAAATAGCCAAATTGCTTTCTGTTGTTCAAGTTATGATTAACAGCAGCTCAACCATCTTATGAGTACTGCTCATTTTTGAAAAATTTCAACATGCTGGAATAAAGACATGAGTAAATACCACCAGAAATTTTCTAGATGATTTATTAATTATTGCTAATCTGTTACAGAGGAAGTGTTATCTTCCAGATGATGTAAAATATATTTCCTCCTAAACACATATCTCTCAGAATTTAGAAAATAAGACTGGCAACACCCACACACACATGTGTGTGTGTGTGTGTGTGTGTGTGTGTGTGTGTGTGTAAATCCACTTATAAGCCCACTACCTAGAGGTAATTACCATCAACAATTTGGTAATTGTTCTAATCATCATCTTTTTCTTCTCTTACACTTATTCCTTCAGCTACTTCTACAAACTTGGTTGAGCGTCTATCTTTCTAAAAGTTATCTGGGACTAAATTATTTCTTTGTTAGTTTACAAGGCATCTTAGGCAAGCAAATATTTCTGATCCTCAGTTTGCAAATCCAATAATGTGCAGTTTAGGGACATCCCTGGGGGTCCAGCAGCTAAGACTCCTTGCTCCCAATGCTGGGGGCCCAGATTCAATCCCTGGTCAGGAAACTAAGATCCCACGTACTACAACAAAGCCCACAAGCCATAACTACTGAGCTGTAGGGCTCTAGTGCCCACAGGCCAGGACTAGAGAAGACCATGTGCAAGAAGCAAGACCCAGTTCGGTTCAGTTCAGTCGGCTCAGTCGTGTACAACTCTTTGTGACCCCATGGATTGCAGCACGCCAGGCTTCCTTGCCCATCACCAACTCCCAGCACTTACACAAATTCATGTCCATCTAACATACCATCCAACAGTCATACCACCCAACATTCTCATCCTCCGTCATTCCCTCTCCTCCTGCCTTCAATCTTTCCCAGCATCAGGGATTTTTCCAATGAGTCAGCTCTTCCATCAGGTGGTCAAAATATTGGAGCTTCAGCTTCAGCATCAGTCCTTCCAATGAACACCCAGGGCTGATCTCCTTTAGGATGGACTGGTTGGATCTCCTTGCACTCCAAGGGACTCTCATGAGTCTTCTCCAACACCACAGTTCAAAAGCATCAATTCTTTGGTGCTGAGCTTTCTTTATAGCCCAACTCTCACATCCATACATGACTACTGGAAAGCTATAGTTTTGACTAGACAGCCCTTTGTTGGCAAAGTAATGTCTCTGCTTTGAAAAAATGCTGTCTAGGTTGGTCATAGCTTTTCTTCCAAGGAGCAAGTGTCTTTTAATTTCATGGCTACAGTCACCATCTGCAGTGATTTTGGAGCCCCCCAAAATAAAGTCTGTCACTGTTTCCATTGTTTCCCCATCTATTTGCCATGAAGTGATGGGACCAGATGCCATGATCTTAGTTTTCTGAATGTTGAGTTTTAAGCCAAGTTTTCCACTCTCCTCTTTTGCCAAAATAAATATTTTTAAAATTTTAATTTTTAATTGCATTTAACTTTTAATTTAAAAAAAATAATTAAAAATTTTAATTAAAAAATTGAAAAGCAGGGCCACTAATCCTATGACCTTATGAAAGGAGATAGACTATGAAGAGCATTGTATCTGACAGGTGATAGGATTCTAGTGAATTGTCAAAAATACACTTGTGGAATAAAAATAAAAAAACAAAAACTATATCTGGCATTATTATTCCACTGGTCATGGTTACATGGCTATTGCTCAGCTACTTAATAAAAGGTTTACCATCTCTCTTGAACTCCCCTACCTCAAGCAGAGTATTATTTTATTTATTTGTATATATTTTAATGGACAACAGCAGAATGAATACATATTCATGTCAAATCTCTTTTCTAATTTAAAAAAAATTAACAAAGGAAAGTACTGAAATATAAGCCAATTGTTATGTATAAACTAATGCAGATGGAGAATAAAATAATTTCAAAGGAATTTCCTATTACATGGGCATCAAACATTTTTGTAATTGCCACCCAGTCCCTAGCTGGTTCTTCTCAGACTCATGCATTTCAGGTCTGTGAGAGAAAGTCCACTTTATAATTGGTTAACAGATGAAGGCCAAAAGGTTTCGAGAAGAGAATTCTAAAGATTCAAGGGAAACATGAGAAATTTAGTTTATTGGCTGTTTATATTAGGGGGATACGAAATGGTTTTGGTAAAGCACTAAGGCTGTGGGTCACATGGGCTTAGATTTAAATTCTTGTTCAGCCAAACTTTAGATAACTGATCTCTAGCAATATAATTAAACTCTCTGATGCTTTGTTTCCTAATTTATGAAATGGAAATATTAATATAACTGTAATTATTGGGCTATAGTGAAAATTAAATAAAATGAATATAAAGCCCTTTGCACAGGGTGAAAATACAAGAAAAGCTGTCATAATTTTTTGCACTAACATTCACTTATTTATATTCATACCATTCTTAACATAGGTTCACATTATGTTCAAATGAAGAAATATAAGTTCCACAGTTTGAGATAAATTAAAGAAAGACATAATTTAAGGTCTCAAATTTGTTTCCTCCAAAACATAAAATGAGTGAGTGTTCAGATGAAGACTTTATTCACAGAAAGGGCTCAGTAAACAGCTATCATTATCGTCACTATTATCTTTGCTTTTACATCATCCTATTTCATTCCAGCTATCTTGGGGACTACAACTAGATGTTTAAAAGATAAATGTGATTTTTTTTTAAACACACAGTTGCTTACATATATTTACAAAATGATTGCTCATAGGAGGTTATGGTGAAATAAAATATCTATTTTTTAAAGCCTTTATATATACAATGAGATCTAACCTGATAATAAAGTCCTAAGAACACGAGAAATGCAAAGCCAACATCACCTGATATTCAAATCCTTGGTTGAGAAATCTCATGAAAGCAAGTTTCTGAGCTCTTCCCCAGAAATCACAAGCTCTGGCCTTTTGGTCTCTGGAACTGAGTTGTCCCTTCTCCTCTTTCTTCAAGAGGATGGAGTCAGGACAGGATCCACCATCAGTGAGAATTTCTGAAATAAGTGCTGCTCAAGAATCTCACAACTGATCCCACTAGCTCTCCCACATGTCACTGTAGAGACATTTAAGGGCATTTTAATCCCAGAATAGAGAGTCAGTGAGGGACTAGCTCTCAATATTCAGAGACCTGCACACTGGCTGACATGCAGTGAAGTGAGGCTGGGATGGACGTTTGGTCTCCCTGTGGTTGTGGTTAGTGAATAACAGTGGTGTTTTCTGACCTCCTCCATCAGGAACCACTATCCCCAGCATCCCTTATGCTCTGGTGGCATCTCTGAAGGCTACAATGTCTGAGCAATTTCAGATTTTCAGCAGACTCATTTTACCAATTAAGTCATTTAATCCTCACAATTTAAGCAAGTGCATAACATTAGTTCCCTTTGACAGATGATAAATACAGAGAGGTGAAACAACTTGCTAACATTGACAAGGCTGATTAATGCTATAGACAAGAAGAGAAAGCAAGACTTTTTGAGTCAAAGCTCTTAATCTCTGATTTAAAAACAACTATTTCTGAATCTCTTGGAATTTTATTACATTGTGGTCTAGATTATTTTCTATAACACAGGTTTGCGATTGTTGCCCAGTTCTATGACACATGTTCTTGTGCTTAGCCACTAGGTCATGCCCCACTCTTTGTGACTCCATGGACTGTAGCCCCCAGGCTCCTCTGTCCATGGGGTTTCCTAGACAGGAATACTGGAGTGGCTTGCTATTCCTTCTTCAGGGGATCTTTTTAAACCAAGAACTGAACCCACGTTTCCAGATTGGCAGAAAGATTCTTTCCCACTCCACCACCAGTGAAACCCTCTATAACACACACTTGTTCTTAAATCCCTGGTAATTTCCCATAAGAATGACTTCATTTTCAGAATTTTTGTTTCCTCTGTTGGAGTCTAAAACTACTTTAATGTACAGGTATTTTCTGCCTTAACTCTACAGACTTTATAAATGATGTTTCTTTTATGCTCACCAATATTCTATTTCCAATTTTTTTTGTGTGTGAACTATGGTATACTACAGGGAATGATGGAAATGTAATTTTTGAAAACTACTTCTGTGTGCAAATCCTGTCTTCTTGGGAATGTGATAAGTAAAAAGTTGTTTTTTTTTTTTTTTTAATTACTGTAGTGGGAGAACATTTATAAACCTCTCAAACCTAGGATGATCAGAAAAAATTATACTTTGACAAATGTACTTTTAGAATACTCTTTCTTTACTGTTCTACTTTTTTTTAATGTATAGTTACTTTCCCTCTTTTAAAATAAAACTTCACTCTAGCTATAGTGCTTGGTATAATGAGTGTTCAACAATATTGCTGTTGATCTGTTTCATACCCACTATCAGGGCAACATTATGACTTTTGTGAGCCCTTGGTACTTTCATCCTCATGGACCATTTCCTCCATAAAATATTAAAAATCATATTTTCTGACTGCATTGTTATATAGAGGACTCTAATCCCAGTTGAATTTAAATTATATTAATTTTTCTGGCTGCTTTAAAGTTAAAACATGTCAAGGGCTCTTAAAAATATTGTGGGCTGTAGGCACTGTGTCGACTATGCCTTAATGGGTATCAACCCTTGATTACAATATATGAGCCCCTGAAAAAGAAAAAAAAACTGATCCAGACTAATCTAAGAAATAAATTCCTATAAACATCACTAGTGTTTTTTTTTTTAACCTGAATACTCCAAACAAGGTTTATTTATCACCAGTTTTCATTATTTGTACCCAGAGCTTCTTCATGATATTTTTCACTTCTGCATTTCTCAGGGTGTACATTAAAGGGTTCAACATAGGAGTTACTATGGTGCAAAACACAGTCACAGCTTTGTCAATGGGGAAGGCGGTCGTGGGTCTTAGGCAGAGGAACGAACAAGGTACAAAGACTGAGATGACAACTGTGACATGAGAGGCACAGGTGGACAGGGCCTCGCGACGCCCTTCAGAGCTGTGGGTCCTCAGGGAGCGCAGGGTGACAGCGCAGGAAGCAACCAGCACTGAGCAAGTCAGCAAACACAGTGACCCACTGTTGGCAGAAAGCAGGGGCCCCAGAGTGTGCTGTCTGTGCCGGCTCACTCCAGGAGAGGTATTAAATCACACATAAGATGGTCAATGACATTGTGGCCACAGAATGGTAACTGAACCATGAACAAAATCTGGATCCCTCCATGGAGAAACCCTAAAGCTCCAGCCATCCCAACCAGGAAAGCACACTCAGGTCGGTTCATGACAGTAATGTAGTGCAAGGGCTTACAGATGGCTACATAGTGGTCATAGGCCATGTCAATCAACAAGACAATCTCATCTCCAGCAAAGAAATGTTCAGCAAAGACCTGAGTGATGCAGTCACTGAAGGAAATGGTGTTCTTTCCAGAGATCAAGTCAAAGATCAACTTGGGTGCTGTGGAGGAAGAGTAGAAACCATCTATCATGGACAAATAAGACAGAAAAATGTACATGGGAGAACCGAGGGCTGGGCTGGTAAAGATGGTGACTGAGATGAGCTGGTTACCTGCCAATGTGATCAAGTAGGTGATCAGAAAGAAACAAAAAAAAAATTAAGAGCTTTTGCATTCCTGGATTCTGGGTCAGACCCACTAGGATGAATTCTGTTATGTTGCTCATCCTTTCCATCAATTCATCTTGGTCCTTCTGGAAAGATCACAGCTTTTCTGAATGACTGTCTCAAACTTAACATAAAATATTTCATCATATATACAGAATCAATCTATTTAGTGATACATAAATACTAACTACAGCTTTGTAAAGCAACTTGTAGTTTTCAACAGCATCTTTTAAGGAACATTGTTGTTGTTTAGTCTGTAAGCCATGTCCAACTGTTTTGTGACCCCATTATCTATAGCCTGCCAGATTTCTCTGTCCATGGGATTTTCCAGGCCAGAATACTGCAATGTGTTGTCATTTTCTTCTACAAGGGATCTTCCCAAGTCTGGGATCGAACCCATGTCTCCTGCAATGGCAGGTGGATTCTTCTACCACTGAGTCACCAGGGAAGCCCTTTGGGAACATTATAGTGTTTATTAATATCTTCTCATCATTATGTTCAAATTCATTCTTAGAAAGTTTAACCTTCAATTCACAGAATCTAACTACAAAAATTATCTCAGTGAAATGAAATTGACTAAATTAAGTTAACCTTCTTAAGTTTCAGAAAAAGAACTAGTTGTCACTAACCAGGATTAGTTAGTTGTAGATTCCTCAGTTTTTAAATTAAGCAGCCATTGCTTTCTTCCCACCAGCATTTGCCCCACAGCTGCAAATAAACTGTGTAAACTATCAAGAGGAACATCGAAGTTCTGGTCTCTAGACAGCTTTCTCATTTTCTTGATTTACTCAGAAAATGAACTGCTAGTTAAGAAAGTGGTAGTTCTAGGATTTAATTTTGACTAGACTCATTTTCTTGGCTTCTTGTGAGGTTATAAATCCATCTTCAAAAATATTATGAAAAATTCTTCAAATCAAGAATAACTAGTACATGAAATTATAGAATGTATAAGCAAATCAAATCTATTTGATAGGACATGGTTTTCTCAAATCAATTCTGCCAAAGAGTCTTTATGAGCAGCGAGTCCCAAACAGATCTTCAGCTTGCTGGTGCATGGCTCTGTGGCTATTATTTACTTCAAGGTCCTTCTTTACAACTCTTTCTTCATTGACTCTAGAGAAGTGCTTAAATAGATTTTCACAAAGTGCAGGGCTTGGTAGTGCATTGACCTGTCAAGTCCTTAGAGGATTAGTACTTGGCCCTGTTGGAATCTTTACTGACTTTCCTTTGCTTCGATCTGGCTCCCACAAACAACAATTAGAGGCCAGAAATGCAGTTGAGCTTAGGTTAAATACTTGCCTCTGGCTATAATTAAGGCTGAGACTTGGTAAGGTAAGTGCAAAGTTTGGTGACAGGGCTCTGTTCCTCATTCTGGCATTGGTGACCCTGGCAGAATGAATGTTCAAAAGGCTATGGTTGCTCTGAGAATGGAAATGACAGTCTTCAAAGTTATGTGCCAGCTTATCCTGTGATATTGTGATGTTTTTATGAGGAAACTTAGATGACAGGATTCCCAGTTCCCAAACACTGAGTAATTTAAAAGTCATAAGCATATAAACTTCCTCTGCGATGAGTACCTAGGTGACAGATTCTCATGGTTTCTGTGGTATTCTCATGGTATTCTCCTTACAAAGAGAGAGAATCATGGGAATTTACAGTAAGTCCTAGGCTTTCACAGAGTAGCCAGTGAGAAAATCACACCCAGCTACTCACTCATGTACGAAGAAGTACAGAGGTAGAGAATAGAAACACTACAGAAAGGAGGCTCCACTACTGTCATCTGTCCCACAGCCTCTAAGGTGATGAAGATCCAGCTGGGACCCTGCACAGAATCACCTTTCTTTGTTATCAACCTTTACCTTTAAACCAAATGAATGCATTCTTGAAGTTCAGAACAGAGAGGAAGCCATGCACTCAGCTCTCTCCACAACAGTTAACAACTTTGCTCCTGTTTGCTGCCAACCTCACTCAAAGTCTGTCCCTTCCCCTTGATTCTTTTATTGTCATACAATACACATAACATGAAATTTAGCATTTTAAGTGCACAGTTTAGTGGCATTTAATACATTTATTAATATATTGTCATGTAAACATCTTCATAACTTTTTCATCTTCTCAGATTGAAACCCCACATCTGCTAAATAATTGCTTCTCAATCCTGCCTTCCCCCAGACCCTAGAAACCATAATTTTGTTCTCTTTGCCACTAAGAGTTTTCTTATTTTATACAATTGAATAAGTGGAATTATGCAGTATTTGTCCTTCTATCAGTGACTTATTTTATTTAAAATAATGACATAAGTATTCATCCATGTTGTTACAAATGGCAGGATTTCCTTCTTTTTAAAGTCTGAATAATTTTCCACATAAGTATATACCACATTAGAAAATCCATTCATCTACTGATGGATATTTAGGTTGTTTCCACGTCCTGGCTGTAGTGAATAATGCTGATAGAGAAAAGTGAAAGTTGTTCAGTCACGTCTGACTATTTGTGACCCCATGGAATTCTCCAGGTCAGAATACTGGAGTGGGTAGCCTTTCCCTTCTCCAGGGTATCTTCCCAAACCAGGGATCAAACCCAGGTCTCCCACATTGTAGGGGGATTCTTTACCAGCTGAGCCACCAGGGAAGCCCAAGAATACTGGAGTGGGTAGCCTATCCCTTCTCCAGCAGATCTTCCTGACCCAGGAATCGAACTGGGGTCTCCTGCATTGCAGGTGGATTCTTTACCAACTGAGCTATCAGAGAAGCTCAAAAGTGAAAGTGAAAGTTACTCAGTTGTGTCCAACTCTTTGTGACCCAATGGACTATACAGTCCATGGAATTTTCCAGGCCAGATTACTGGAGTGGGCAGCCTTTCCTTTCTCCAGGGGATCTTTCCAGCCCAGGGATTGAACAATGCTGAAATAAACTTAATAGTGCAAATACTTCCTTGAGATCCTAATTTAAATTGTTTTGAATAAATACCCAAAAGTGGGATTACAGGACATATGGTACTTCTAACTTTGATTTTTTGAGGAAACCCCCTCTTGTTTTCCAAAGGGTCTGTACCAATTTATATTCCCATTGACAGTAAGACAAAAGTCCCCATTTTTCCACATCTTTGCCAACCCTTTTGTTTTATATAATGGGCATTCTAACAGTGAGGGGATATCTCATTGTGGTTTTGATTTGCATTTCCCTGATGGTTAATGCTGTTAAACATCTTTTCATATATTTGTTATTCATATGTATGTCTCTTTTGTAGAAATACATATTCAAGGCCTTTGCCCATTTAAAAAAATTAAGCTATTGTTGAGCATGTGAACACTAGGCTAAAGTGAAAGTGAAATCATGCAGTCGTGTCCAGCTCTTTGCAACCCCATGGACTGTAGCCTACCAGGCTCCTCCATCCATGGGATTTTCCAGGCAAGAATACTGGAGTAGGTTGCCATTTCCTTCTCCAGGGGATCTTCCCAACCCAGGGATTGAACCTGGATCTCCTGCATGGCAGACAGATTCTGTACCCTCTGAGCCACTAGGGAAACCCTTAAGGTACTAGATACCTAAGTTATTACATGAAAATAATAATTTAATTACCTAAAATTTAATTTATTTTGTTTCTATTGAATTGGAACATTTAGCAGACATTGATTTTTCTAGTTCAACCTGAGTACATCTCTGACAGTTTTCAGCAGGGTTCCACATAGATACGATGGCCCTTGTGTAACCCATGAATAGGATTTCCTGAAATCTCTGTATGTTTAGTCCATACTTGAGTCCATATTTGAGTTAAATCTTCTGCTATGCAATGAGGTTTTCTACATTTTCTGTTGTGTTTCCAATAGTAACACAAATTAATGGAAAGTAAGGTGAATTAGAATGGGGAGATATTGTCTTGGCTGTAGCTGGAGACTTGCCCAACTTCTCTTTTACCCCCACTTGCTCATTTAACCCCACTTCTGACTGTGCTGTAGACAGTATCATGCGTAAGAAGTTAAATTACTCATTCCCCTTGCTTTACACATTATATATACTTCTGGGTTTTGCTTTCCTTCAATTTGGAGAAATCTTTCTAAAGACTACCCATCCTTCTGCAGTCTAAAGGGATGAATCAATGTTAAAAAAAAAAAAAGAAAAAAGTTTTGTGACCGTCAGTGAAAGATTCTATTAAATGACTTTGTACCTATTCACTTGAGGGAAGGAGGAAGAACAATGTCCTTGCAAATTAGAATCTCATCTGGTAAAATATTCCTGCCTACCCTTTATTCCCCTATACTCAGGTAATGCCTGTGTTTATCTAAGTTTTGATAAAATAAAAACAGTCCCACCCACCAGCAGTCTATTTTCCTGGAAATATGAGTCTTCTTAAAGTAGCTAAATATCTCAACCTGCTGAGAATCTGATGATCAGTATGACGAGATAGTTGGATGGCATCGCCAACTCGGACCCTAATTTGAGCAAACTCTGGGAGTTGGTATGGGAACTCCCAGTGAAGCCTGGCATGCTGCAGTCTATGGGGTCACAAAGAGTTGAACAGGACTGGAAACTTGAACTAAACTGAATGATAAGAACTGGGGCCTCTCTGGTGGCTCAGTGGTAAAGAACCTGCCAGCCAGTGCTGAAGATGTAAGAGATGCCGGTTCAATCCCTGGGTGGGGAAGATCCCCTGAAGGAGAAAATGGCACCCCACTCCAATATTCTCACCTGGATAATCCCATGAAAGAGGAGCTTGGCTCGCTATAGTTCATAGGGTTGCAAGAGTCAGACACGACTGAGTGTCTGAGCAGTGGAGCAGTGTGTGCTAATACCAGATCGATGCTTGATAAACCATACACCACGCTGGAGTGTATGTGTATGTGGGTGCAAGTGTGTGTGGTCACATGTGCACACTGGACATTTGTTTCAGAACTTCACACCACATTACAGTTAATATACAATCATGCTTATACATTTTCATGACTTTAGTTCAATCAATCTTAACTGTATTCCCTGTCTTCTAAAAGTATCATCAAATTATAGATTCTTTCTGATATCACTGTCAGTATACATCAGGTGCAGGTGAATCATCAATAACTGTTGTGATCAGTACTCTGATGGGAGAGTTGGAGGACCAGGTTAGTAACATTTCAATAAGGAGATTTTGCTCATGATAAACTCTAAGTACCCCAGACTGAGGAAGGCTCCATCTCAAACACAAGTTGGGAAGAGAAATGTGGTGCTTCCATGCTCTGCGGTTTAGGACAAACTTAATAATTAAAAACATGAAGTGGCATATACTCACTTGCATGGTCAACAACACAGAATATGGATATATTAGGCATAATTTCAAACATTCAAATCAGCTTTATTCTGAAATTTTTTGATGATTTCTCAACTTTCACAATGACTAAGAATTCTTCTCTGAGAGTGACTGATCATTTCTTTCCCTAGGTTCCTGTATCCTCCATCCACAATTGCTCATTTTTTTCCAGAGATTTTTCAGGGCATTTTTCACCTCTGCATTTCTCAGGGTATAAATCAGGGGGTTGAACATGGGGTGTCAAAATACAGTAAAACACGGCCACCATTTTGTCAATGGACAAAGTGGATGATGGCCGCATGTAAATAAATATACAGGGCACGAAGAACAAGGCAACAACCGTGAAGTGGGCCCCGCAGGTGGAGAGGGCTCTGCGCCTCCCCTCTGCACTGTGGGACCTCAAGGAGCGCAGGGTGACGAGGTAGGAGGCGGCCAGCAGGAGGAAGTTCAGCAGGCAGATCACACCGCTGTTGGCCACCACCAGCAGGCCGATGACAGAGGTGTCGGTGCAGGCAAGTTCCAGCAAGGGGTACAAGTCACAGACAAAGTGATTGATCACGTTAGGCCCGCAGAAGGGCAGCTGCAGGACCAGCAGGAGCTGAACCAGGGAATGCAGGAAGCCCTCCAGCCAAGCCAGCCGCACCAGCAGGGCACAGAGATGCCTGGTCATGACGGCCGTGTAGTGGAGGGGTTTGCAGATGGCCACGTAGTGGTCATAGGCCATCACCATGAGCAGGATGATTTCAGTTCCTCCCAGTAAATGGGCAACGAAGAATTGAGCCAGGAAGCCCTTAAAAGTGATGGCTCTCCCTTCATACAATGAGTCAGCAATGAGTTTGGAATTCATACATGAGGAATAGCAAGTATCAATAAAGGACAAACATGAGAGGAAAATGTACATAGGCGAGCCCAAGGTGGGGCTGAAGACAATGGTGATCATGATAAGCAGGTTGCCCCCAACAGAGACCAGGTAGACAATCAAAAAGAACACAAACAAAACCCTCTGCACCTTGGGGTTTTGTGAGAGTCCCAGCATGAAAACTCCGTGACATTTCTTGGACTATCCATGAATCGTGAGCTGCCACAAGAACTTGGATGAAAAGAGGTTTACCAAGAAAAAATTGTTACTACCTCTTATAAGACATTTCAAAAAAAAATATTAGGGGAATTCAATGTGCAATACAATTAAACCAAATCTCGAATCCTAAAGCAAAGACATACAGATTATTTTTGTGCTTTAAATTAGTAATTTTGCCAAAGTACAAAGTTAAATTACAGACAAAATAAACAACTCCCCAAAATATTACATCTCTTGTTTTGTAACCATTAAGAATAAATTCTCATTCTTTTTAGATTGAAATCTTCATGGAGCTTTTTGTAATAAAAATTTTATATATATATATATATACTATATATATGTGTGTGTGTGTATACACACACACACACACACGTGCACACACATATATAAGTTCATTAGAGATACCCAGTTATGGGAAAAAAAATTTCCTAAATATTTTTCACAGCCACACTTCCAACTCCCAATTGCACTGTTCAATGCACCTGGCTATCTTCTATATTTCTTCCATCATCTACTATAAGCATGGAAATCATCCTTGACTTTTCCCTTTACTAGTCCATCTTATAATACCAAAATAAATCACTGCAACTTTTCAAATCTTATTCCTTAACCTTCATCCATTCACGGATTCATTTATTCATTCATTTATTTATTCCATAAACATTTTTGAGTACCTACCACACTGCAGGCTTCCCTGGTGGTTCAGGTAGTGAAGAATCTGCCTGCAATGTGGGAGACCCAGGTTCGATCCCTGGGTTGGGAAGATTCCCTGGAGAAGGGAATGGCTACCCACTCCAGTATTCTTGCCTGGAGAATCCATGGACAGAGGAGCCTGGCGGGCTACAGTCCATGGGTTTGCAAAGGGTCAAACACAACTGCATGATTAACACTTTCACTTCATTTTCACCATACCCAACCATAGTTCTCAGCGGCAGCTGCTGCTAAGTCGCTTCAGTCGTGTCTGACTCTGTGCGACCCCATAGACAGCAGCCCACCAGGCTCCTCTGTCCCTGGGATTCTCCAGGCAAGAATACTGGAGTGGGTTTGCCATTTCCTTCTCCAATGCATGCATGCATGCTAAGTCACTTCAGTGGTGTCTGACTCTGTGTGACCCCATAGATAGGAACCCACCAGGCTCCTCCATCCACAGGATTCTCCAGGCAAGAACACTAGATTTAGACTAATTAGCAAAATAAGTTGATGGCTGCTACAATAACATCATAGCTTGTGTCTCCATCATCTTCCTCACCCAGACACCTGCACAGTGGTCCACACTTCAATCACAATGATATTTATTAAACTTAATCATTCAGTCATGTCATTACCCAGTTTAAAAGTCTTCAAAGAAAGACTCTTCTTTATATTCAAGATGCCATCTAAGCATTTAGTCCCTGGACCCTGCAAACCCATTCATGTTATTCTTCAGCCCCCCTCCCTGTTCACTACTGTGGACTACCCTAAATTTCTGACCAAGTCATGCTCATTCACACCTCATTGCAGGTCCTCATGTTATTCCATCACCCCACCTACTGCCCCATCCTATGTACCCATTCCCAATTCTACTGATTGACTCTTAAACATCCTTTAAATTTTCCACAAGGAAAATGATCTCTTCCCTCACCTTAGTCTAGATTATAAGAACTTCCACTGTACACCTATATCATCTCCATCCTGTACTTTCGCATGCTATGTTCTATCGGTCTTCCTCCAGCCTCCCACCCTACATTAAGTAGCTCGAAATTTTTTTGTGCTAGTATCCTCACTGCCACACCTGGAGCAGTGTTCAATAAATATCTGTTAAATGACAAAATCTAAAACCAAAAATTATAGGAAACTTACAATACCTGGATCTAAGAAGGTTGATAGCTTCCTATTAGGATTTTTATTATATTCTAAAATGGCAGGGTGACAGAACCAATATAATTCTTAACAGGTCATCTGTCCATATTTCTGCATCATCTGGTCTTTCTTCCCCCCGCTTTGATGATATGCATGTTAAGTGCCAAAATAGGATTTTCAGAAGTTTCTGCTGAGAGAACAAAAAATGCAGTGAGAAACTATCTATGATTTCATAATCTCTTCTTTGACTTGGAAATCTCCCACAATCCTGAGTGACCCAGGTTCAAAACTTGGATGAGGTATTTCATCTATTTATGGGCTACAGTGGACTTCTTAAATCATCACTTCCTATTTTTTCTGCTTAAAATCCTATCAAGAGTGTTTGTGACAATTTGACGCACACATCTTTTGTTTTGACCTAGACATATGAAGTAAGCAGTCCAAGTCACAGAAGCTAGGTTGTGGGATACTGAACACAGACCCCATACGTTCTTACCCTCAGCCTATACCCCCTCCTACACTATAAAGGGTCCTCCAAAACCCAGAATACAAAGCCCATGGAAGGACAGAGGAACAGAAGAAAGACAAAGCTGCTCACTCTGGTTTGTGCTAAGGTTGTGTATCAGCAAATCCTCTAAGGAAAAGGTGAGGGGGGTGTGTAATTACAAAAATAAATCAGGATGATTAGACAAAGTTTTGAAAACATTTAAAGTAGATTAAATATAACCCTTAGTACTGACATCAAAAAGGAAAATTCTCAATTTTCTAGTGCATTTTACTTTCACTCTTTCTTCCATATATGGGTTTTTGTTCACTTCTCACTTATACTTTGGAAATTATATCATATATTTAACATATAATCTTAATTAATATTATAATTTAGACATTTCTCATATCATTGCAAACTCTTTAAACATTGTTTTTAACAATAGCATATTATTCTTTTAAGTGGATGCATCAAATAATAGTCATTATTTCTAATACCATGAAAATCTCAACATGCATTAATTTCTTTCTGGGTCCCTAGGATAATTTCTCAAATGAATATATAATGTGAAAGCATGAATGTGTTAGTCACTCAGTCATGTTCAACTCTTTGCAACCCCATGGACTGTTCCAGGCTCCTCTGTCCATGGAATTCTTGCCTGGAATTCTCCTGGCAAGAATACTGGAGTGTGTTGCCATTTCCTTCTCCAGAGGATCTTCCCAGCCCAGGGATAGAACCTGCATTTTCTACACTGCAGGAGGATTCTTTACTGTCTGAGCTATTAGGGAAGCACCAAATATACAATAGAGAACTATAGATATTATAAAGACTTTTGATATATCTAACCAAAAGGGTACTACTCCCAATTTACACAGTTATCACCAAAATCTATTAGATTATTCCTTTCTTTCACCCAGGCCAGTAATGAATATCACAATTTATTTATTTATTTATTTTTGCTAAATTTTATCTTTCTTTATTTCTTTTTGCTAGACCACTGCTGATGGGAAACAACTTCCTGTGTTTTTTTATCCAATGTATTCTCTCTTTGGAAATTGTTAAAGCTATAAAGAGCAATCAAGAGTGAACTGAGAAGTAGCTTATTAGATGATTGAATTTCCCAATCTTATCCTCTTAGGTGAAAACTCTTAAAATATCCTGCCAAGCTAGTTTTGGAATTGGTTGAGAAATTTTATGTCCATATAATTGGCCTATATGAACATATAATTCAATCATTTTGTTATGTACAATATCATTTCATCATTAAAATCAAACTGAAAAGCAAATTTTATTTTCTGCTTCATAGATGATGAACTTAAATATCAGTGAAATATCTTCTCATACTTAATATCCCAAGGCTAGCAAGTGGTAAAACAGAATTTGATCACAGCTGTATCTTTGTCAAATTCACACACTTTTCATTGCATCATTCTATTAGGTTAGAAAACTGCCCAAGTTTCATAATTCTTTCTTTCCTAATCAGCACCATTTGATGTTAACAGTGTCTGACCAAGTCAGGAGGACTGAGTTCTCATCCTAAGTCAGCCAAGAGGTAACTGTGAGACTTACGGAAATTGACTTCACCTTCCTGAGCCATAATATTCTCACTTGTAAAGTGACAGAAACTTAAGGTAAAGAAAAGTGTTGTCAAGACATAGAGAACAAACATATGAACATGAAGGGGGTAAAGACGGGATGGCATAAATTGGGAGATTAGAATTGACATATATATACTACTATATGTAAAATATAAAACTAATGAGAACCTACAGTATAGCACGGGGGGGGGGGAGGTACAATTAGTTTGTAGGACATATATTAAGTTAACCTTAAAAATGCATTCCAATATACATTGAGTGCAGACAAATACTGTTTGATTCCACATATATGAGATACCCATGCTTCCTTAGTGACTCAGATGGTAAAGAATCTGCCTGCAATGTGGGAGACCCAAGTTTGATCTCTGGGTTGGGAAGATCCCCTGGGGAAGGGAATAGAAACCCACTCCAGTATTCTTGCCTGGGAAATCCCATGGACAGAGGAAGGAGTCTGGCAGGCTACAGTCCATGGGGTGCAAAGAGTTGAACACAACTGAGTGACTAACAGACACACATAAGAGATACCTAAAACAGTCAAGTGTATAGAGTCAGAAAGTACATTGGCAGATGCCAGGGGTTGGGGGGCAGAAGGACGAGGAGGAAAGGGAAATTGGTGTTTAACAGAGACAGAGTTTCAGTTTAGGAAGGGGAAAATTTCAGGAAATGAACGATGGTGAGAGCTGCACAACAATGCAAATGTTCTTGGTGCCACTGAACTGTACAGTTAAATATGGTTAAAATAGTATGTTTTATATTATGTAACTTTTACCACAATTAAAAAAAAAATAAAGTGTTATCAGCTATAACTAACTGTGGTGGTGTTTGGTGTTTAGTCACTCAGTCCTGTCTGACTCTTTGCCACCCCATGGGCTGTGGCCCTTTAGGCTCCTCAGTTCATGGGATTTCTCAGGCAATAACTAACTGAGCCTGTTAATAAACTGAAATTTTCCCTTGTGTTTGTGAGCCATTGTTTTCATTTTTATAATCTCAGCACAATTTGAGACCTGGGTTTGAATCCCAGTGTTGGTACCTATTAATGGTATGACTTTGAGCAGATTTTTAACCTCTTTATGCCTTGATTTCCTCTTCCTTGTATCTAAAGCGATAAAAATCTGCTTTCATTTTTCCCCCCTACTTATTATCACAGAAATGAACCTCAAGGATCTCTCTAGTGCAGTTCACTCCTTCAAGACCCTGAATACCAATCCACTGATTTTGGACTGTGCAACTCTAAAGTTAGTTACTTCAGCAATTACAAATCTGGAAGAAGGACTTGAAATATTCTACATGAACCTTGAAAGATGAGCTATAGCAAATTATAAGGGAAATGTTATATTCAAATTACTTGTAAGCCATGTAAAGCAGGAGTTCATTCACAGCTCCCAAGATTCACAGTAGGCTTGAAAGGCCTACCCACAATTACTAAACCCAAAAATACATTCTCTTGGTAGCCAGGAAGAAGTTGATCTAGCTACAATTCAGCAATGAGAGAATTTATCTTCCAAGTTCCACTTTCCTTGCAGACATATCAATCCAAGGCACAGGGAGAAACTAACAGACTGGGACCAGCACTCCAGACACTTGTTGTAGTCTTCTGGTTATACTGCAGGTCATGAAGAGACACATTATAGGGAACCCATCAACTCAGGAAAACTATAACCTGTGATTGAGGTTTCAAGAAAATTTTGCCTAAATAGAAAGCCTCGCTCACCTAGCCTAAGTTTAGTATCAAAGAACAGTCTGCTGTTGTTAAAAAAAAAAAAAAAAAAAGTTCATATTTACACCTAAGAGGGAGAAGTCTTAGTAAAAGGATAGAGAGAAGAGAGGCATTTTCTACAGACTAGAGCTTCTGGTAAGGAGGAGTCAGAGAAAGAATCAAGGAATAGAGATCATTTTTGGCTTTTTTGTTTGTTTACAGAGACTAAGATGTATTGATGTTTAATTGGCACAGGTTAGAAGGAAATGGCAACCCACTCCAGTAATCTTGCCTGGAGAGATACATGAACAGAGGAGCCTGGCAGGCTACAGTCCATGCTGTTGCAAAGAATCACACATGACTGAGCAACTATCACTCACTCTGCAGTAAACTCTTTACACACATCATGTCAGTCAATCTTCACAATAATCCTTAAGATACATGTGCCATCTTTATAATGAAGAATCCATGTCAAAGACAATTGGCATGCTCAAGCTTACTTCTCATGACCAGTAAGTAGCCCAGTCTGGATTTTAATTGAAGCTATCTATTTGAATACACATCAGGGGTTTGAAACAGCATGATCCTGAAGTATTAAATGGTCAGTTGTGATCAACTGGAAATAGCAATAGATTCTGCCAAAATGAGCATATGCTCACTCTGGGTAAAAAGATTTACAGGCTAAAACATCATTAAACCAGAAGATTCATAGCTGGGGCCCAGAACTTTAAAATGTATTACATTGAGAAATTCAACCAGGTCCAAAGACCAGCCTGTCCTCTTCTGAAAACCAGGAGAGAGAAGTATCAGCTTTTTGATGCTTTGTTATAAAAAAGACTGAGACATAGAGTCAAAAAGAACAGAATTTTAAAAGATCAAAATTTAAAATTCAGGACTTCCCTGGTGGCTCAGTGGTGGAGAATCTGTCTGTCAATGCAGGCAGATTGGGTTGGGTTTGATCCCCAACCCAGGAAGATCCCACATGCTGCAGAGTGTTATGCCCATGCACCCCAACTATTGGGCCTGTTCTCTGGAGCCCAGGAGCTGCAGCTACTGAGCCTGCGCCCTGGAACCTGTGCTCCAATACAGGAGAGGCTCCCGCAATGGGAGGCCTGCTCACAGCAGCTAGGGATTAGCCTGTGCAGCAACAAAGACCCAACACAGCCAAAAATAAAAAAAAAATTATTTAAAAAAACCTTAATTCCTTAAAAAAGAAAACTCTGACATTCTAATGGACATGACTGAGCCAATGAATATTTTTATTCAAAATGGAAAAACAAAATACAGTCTTAAGCCAGCAAAGGATGAGTTTAGTGTATTCTAAAACCCCTGACAGTGATTGTAGCAACCCCAGTCCCTTTTGGATCAGCTTTCATACTGACAGTGTTCCACATCTTAGTGGATGAATACTAACACTTCCTAGAATTCATCAAATCAAATTAAAATAGAGCTGAGACATGGGAAGAACCTTAGATTTTCTATTGACTTACTCATTCATTCTTCATTCAACAGGTATTATTTTAGGTATTGGGCTAATTGGGAAGCAGCAGAGAAAAGCAGCTTGATTCCCCTTCTCACAGAGAGCATGGTATTCAGTGCTGTGACAGACATTTGCCCAAGAATTGCATGAGCATGAGGATGAGTCCCATCCCAACCTGGAGGCAAAGAGTGGGAAAACTAAATTCCTCACAAGTGCTAAACTTAGTTCCCTCAGCACTAAGCACTCTCAGCTTCTCCCTGCACAGATGATACTCAGCTCTCACCTGGGAACCTGGCCACTGCCACCCTGCGGCCGCTGGCTGACACCCCTACAAGTCTCCCACCCATTTCTCTACGCTCCACAGTTCCTCCACCCATCCAGCTCTCCTAGTCGTGGGACTTCTTTATTTCAAGTTCTGCAATGCCCTCCTCTATAACTAAACTCCAGTCTCTGGCATCCAAGTTGTTGATTAGGGCCCATAAATTTCAACAAGTCATCACATTGTACACCTTAAACTTACATATGCTACATGTCAATGATACCTTGATGAAGCTGGAAAAAAATACACCTACCTCATAAGGCCTTTATGAAGATAAAATGGGAGTTTATATAAAATGCTTAGAACAATGCCTGGCACGTAGTAATTGCTATGTAATTATTTGCTATCACTGCTACTATTATTAACACCATCATCGTTACTATCTTCAATGTTGCTATTCCCTAACCATGTGCACAGGCTTCCCTGGTGGCTCAGTGGTAAAGAATCTGCCTGCCAGTGCAGGAGATGCAGGTTTGATCCCTGGGTCAGGAAGATCCCCTGGAGAAGGAAATGGCAACCCACTCCAGTATTTTGCCTGGGAAATCCCAGGGACAAAGGAGCCTGGTGGGCTACAGTCCATGTGGTCGCAAAGAGTTGGACACAACTGAGCAACTAAACATTAATAACAACAACCATGTGCATCTAACCACTTCTGTGCCACTACAGCAACTTTAGCATATGGATACTTGATTGAATTATGTGACCCAAAGATAGCATAAAGTTTAGTAATATAAAGGAAATCCCGATGACCTAGAGGGGTTGAAACAGGGGCAGGGGAGGGGAGGTTCAAGAAGGAGGGATATATACTTATGGCTGATTCACGTTGTTGTATGGCAGAAACCAACAGAACTTTGTAATGCAATCATCCTCCAATTAAAAATAAATAGAACAAAATAAAGGAAATCCTGAGCGTTAATATCAGGCACCAGTGCTCTCAGCGGCCACCAACCACACCACATCCGTCCTAGGGAGTCTCTAGATCAGGTCACCCCCATCTCTTGTGGCTGCTTCTTCAGGCCCCATCGCATCTGCTGATCTTCTCTTCCCTCTACCCAGAGCCCCACATGTCTACTTCCAGATCTTCTGAGAGAGAAAAAAATCAGTTAGCATCCTTACAACTTCTTCACTCAAAATAATCACCCTTTTATTTTGCTATTTAATACTTTATTCTGTTACTAATATGTTTTATTAGGTATGAATAAACTAAACAGTGCAGCTTAAATCTTTTCTGCTTCAACTTCTCTTTAGAGATTCAGGGACCTTGACTTTATAAAAGTCAAATGATAATTGAAATCTTTTTCTTATGAAAGCAGTAGTACTCACTCCAAATATGAATTTTGCCATCGTCTTTAGTATGTTGAAAGACTTACAGCTCAATTTTTATAGTGTGAAACTGAAAATCTTCTAAAATGTTCCCTTCACTTCCCCTAGTGGCCATAGACCACCTAGAGGCCCTCTTCCTTCTGTGACTTTTTCAGCATCTCCACTCTCAAACAATGGCCTTTAAGCTTGGCTCTAAACCTCAGCATGCTATCACACTGTGCCACCTACTTCACACATTTGTCTCTTTCCTCCTTCTGTTGGTCATTTTTTACCCAGAGGGTACATTATGGAACTGTAAAAATGAAACTACAAGCAATCCATTATTTTTTCTTGAAATAGTGGGATATATAATCTGGTAGGGACATTTGAAAGTTTATAAATCTAACTTCTCATTTTAATGAAAGAGACGCGTAGCTCAGAAAAGATAATGAAAGTGTGAGGAAATGGTGGAAATCGAGAGCTAGGATCCATCTCGGAAAATCTACAGCCTTGTCAAAGTCACCACACCACTCTGACCTTCATCCCATCTGCTCATCCTTCCATCCAAGAGGAACTGACACATTTGAGCTGGACATTGTACACAATGGGGTTTCAGGTTAAGGAGTGTCAGATAGAAAAAAAAAAAATACACATGGCTTCTGCCCCCATCGCATGGTCAATGTAGTAGGCATAATGACTCATTTGGGGGATATAATTTGGGATCAGGAAGATTTTTCAGGATTGCAACAACATAGCCCAGGGATACCCTGGAGTTAGACACTGTTAATAGTAAAATTTGTGCTTTCTCTTATTTGTGCATTGAATTTTGCAAAGGAATTGCTCATCCATTAACACGTTTGCTGATCAGAATGTTGTATGTTAATAGAAGGCAGGGCAGATGTCATTATCAGCATTCATTTATTCTGTAATATACTGCTGTAATACACTGTAATACACTGCTGCCTTAGCAACCACTAATTCAGCTCAGAGGTCTAAGGTTCCACGTTTCAGAAACTCCTCCAACTAAGGTTGCTCCTCCACCACTAATGCAGTAGTTGGACAGCGTTTACACTCTGGGCACCAAATAGCTGGAGGCATTGTGGGGAGGTGTACAGAGGGTTAGAGAGATGCTGATCAGTGCCACACTGAGGGGCAGCACAGCAAGACTTCTATCTAGGACAGCTCCTGGTCCCGTGAATAGCGCTCCTCGAAATGGTCCATTCATCCAGTCCTTCCTAGGTGCCCCATCATCTAGCTCTTCCATTCTTTACTTTATCAAATGAATTCATTAGTAACTCTATCATCTGTATTAATTGTCATGGGCTAGAAATGCTGTTATAGTACAAAACAGCCCAAAACTCAATGACCTAATTCCAGTAAAAGTTTATTTCTCATTCACACTAAGTCCAATGCAGATTTGCAGATTTAAGGGACAGCTCTCCACCAAGGTGTGACTCCCAGAAAGAGACCCATAGCAATCTGTGATGCCTCTGGTCTGCTGGGGCTTCAGGACCATCTTCTGGATCATCTGCACCCAGCTAGCCAGTCATCAAAGATAAACTGAGGATCACCTGGGGACATTTTAAGGACCAAGCCTAAATGGGTACATTTCCACCTGTTAGTAACATGACCCCATGTGGATGTAAGAGGGCCAGGAAAGTCAGCTTGTGTGCCCAGAAGAAAAAGATGAAGTAATTTGGTAAACATACTCCATTATTCAGGCCACAATTCCTCATTTGCTGCCCTCTATCCCTCCCTTCAGAAAACTAGGATCATGGCATCTAGTCCCATCACTTTATGGCAAATAGATGGGGAAGACAATGGAAACAGTGACAGATTTTATTTTCTTGGGCTCCAAAATCACTGTAGATGGTGACTGCAGCCATGAAAGTAAAAGATGCTTGCTCCCTGGAAGAAATGATATGACCAACCTAGACAGCATATTAAGAAGAGATATTACTTTAAAAAAAAAAACAGTATAGTCAAAGCTATGGTTTCTGCAGTAGTCATATATGGATGTGAGAGTTGAACTATAAAGAAAGCTGAGTGCCAAAGAATTGATGCTTTTGAACTGTGGTGTTGGAAAAGACTCTTGAGAGTCCCTTGGACTGCAGGGAGATCAAACCTGTCAATCCTAGAGGAAATCAGTCCTGACTATTCATTGGAAGGAATGATGCTGAAACTTTGGTCACCTGATGTGAAGAACTGACTCCTTGGAAAAGACAATGATGCTGGGAAAGGTTGAAGACAGGAGAAGGGGACAACAGAGGATGAGATGGTTGGATGGCATCACTGACTCAATGGACATGAGTTTGAGCAAGCTCCGGGAGTGGTGATGGACAGGGAAGCCTGGCATGCTGTAGTCCATGGGATCACAAAGAGTCAGACACAACCGAGCAACTGATATGAATTGAACTGATTCCTCCCCTTTTCCCATCAAAGTTTATTTATTAGTATATTCAAGAAACTTTTGACACTCAATAGATCTTGATAATCTAATTAAAACCAGAGCCCAAATCATTGTAACACACACAAAAAAAGTTTTAACTTTCATATTAGCTGCTTTGTATGCCATGAATATTTGTCAAGTATAAATTGTTGTCAATATAGTAGATTCCACACTCGAGACCCGGGATCCACTGTTTATGGTTCTATGATCTTGGGCCAATGACCTAACCTCTCTGTGCCTCAGTCACTCATCTTTGAAATGGAGATTTTTTTTTAATTCTCATTGGAATATAGGTGATTTACAATGTTGCATTAGTTTCAGGTACCACAAAAGTGAATCAGTTATACATAGACATATATCCATTCTTTTTTTTTTAGATTCTTTTCCCATATAGGTTATTACAAAGTATTGTGTAGCATTCCCTTTTCTATAGAGTAGGTCCATATTAGTTTAAAATAAGATTTTTTTTTTAAAGAAAGAGAGAGATTGACATTAGAAAGCTGGACTTCAAAACTTCTCTTCGGATACAACCATCAATAAACCTGGAAAGATTCGGTAGTTCTTCCATGAGCCCATCAGCAACAACGGGAGGATGCTGGTGGTTATCACTGGTTCATTGTCAAAGGCAGTATGGTAGACAGTGGAAACAAAGTAAGTAAAATTCCACAATACTTCGCTTGAGCCTTTCTTTTATCAACAATTTTTTTTTAAATAACCAAAAAAAAAAAAAAGTCAAATGATATTTGTTAACAGCAGAACAGGACTTCCTCGATAGTACAGTGGTTAAGAATCCACCTGCCAATGCAGGGACATGGGTTCAATCCCTGGTCCAGGAAGATCCCACATGCCACAGAGCTAAGCCCATTCACCACAACTACTGAAGCCCATGCCACCTAGAGCCTGTGGTCTGCAACGAGAAGCCACAGCAATGAGAAGCCTGCACATCCCAACTGGAGAAAGCCTGCACATAGCAGCAAAGACCCAACACAGCCATTTTTTATTAATGGCAGAACAGTAAAGAGGATCCTCCCTTATATGTTATAAGGATTTAGATAAGCTCCAGTTTCCACATCTCCCAGAGATATGAGATCCTGATAAAGGGTTGACTGAAGACTGGTAGGAAGAATTGAAATGCCTTTGGCATGTACTCACTGAGATTGGTACAAAGGGGTTATACTTAGCTGAGCACAATTCAGGTAGAGCTGAAAGAACAGTAAGTAGTAATAATGCCAGAGCCAGGAATGGGGAAAGAATTTTCCTCTCCTGGGACATTCTACCCAGGCTTATTAAGTACCTTCATCTCCAAGAAATTCCCAGCAGAAAATATGCATATTTATTTTGCAGAAAAAATATTCTTCTACACCTTGCTAAAATTCTTAAAGTTGTTTGACCAGATGATTACATTTAACCACAGAACAGGAAAAATAACCCTGGAAATTGCAAGTCAGTTCCTTTCATTGAAAGAGAATGATAGAACCAAAAATAATATAATCATTGGGTATAACCTCCAAAAAGGCTGTAATAGCAGATAAATAACCTAAGCATCATTTCACACACACACACACATTAAAAAAATAAATTATGATATTTTCTTTTTACTTAGTTTGATGATTGGTGTAAAGCATGTTTCTTGTTTCTGTCTGGTCTTTTGTAATACTCCAAAAAAAAAAAAGTCTCAACAAAGACATTCTGATGTTTTGATGTAAGATGCTTAAAATTGCATAGTTGGGTTGGTATTTAGGCCATCAAATGAAAACTTCTCTGGGAGGCAGCATTATCTTAAGAAAACCTTGGTACTGGAGACATATTTTGTGAAACTGATTTTCAGTTCTTACATTCTTTAGCTAAAACAACATTGGGCAAGTTATTTGACCCTTCAGAAACTCAGTTTCTTCATATTTCAGATGCAGAAAATAACACATGTCATGTAGGGTGGCCAAGTAAAACAATGTGCAAATATTTAGCCCAATTCTTGTCATTCAGTAGGTGCTTAATAAATATAAAGTATTATTAGATTTCAACAGTTACATGTTAGAGTCAAGTAGGAGATTAATTTATAAGGCCACTGCCATAGGATTTATTTCCCAGGTTCTATTTTACTTCTATTTATTTCAAAACATTTTTTAATTAAATTTCAGCTACAAAGAATCATAAAAAAAGGATACCTAATGGGCAAGTTGGTCTAGTTCTATACAGTTCACAAGGTGAAAAAAATAATAATGATAAAGGATTATGAAGTTGACTGAACGCTACAAGTCCCATGACAAGGTCTGCAGTCATAATAGAAAGACTCAATAGTAACATGATCCTAAGAGATGAGGCAATTTCAGAGCAGTCTGAGTCAAAACTGCATGTTCAGGAGAGTTCACCCTGATTTGGCATGCTACATTTTCTGAGGCATGCCTTCACTCTCATTGAGGAAGTCCTTACCCTGATTCTCTGGACTTGGACTTTAGAAGGAGCAAGGACTTACTATAGAGCACAGAGATGCTCAATGTTATGGGAAGCCTGGATAGGAGGGGAGTTTGGGGGAGAATGGAAACGTGTATATGTATGGCTGCCTCCCTTTGGTGCCCACCTGAAACTATCACAACAGTGTTAAGTCAGTTATACTCCAGTATAAAATAAAGTGCTTTAAAAATCCTTAAAAAAAGATCTAGTTTTAAAAAAGAAATCTTGGCTCTGCTCCCCCTGCTCAGAATGGAGGTCATTTCCTAAAGCCTGCCACTCCATAACCAAGCTGTAGAACCTGGCTATGAACAAATCAAGAAAGACATGTAGACATAATATTTTAGAGTGTTTTTTAAAGTTTCTTAAAGGATTTGACTATCTTTTATCAGCATAAATCTTACATGTAAAGCTTATTTTTCAAAAAGAAGTAAGGTAGATAATCAGTTACTTTAATTGCAGTCCCACAAGTACCTGTTTGACTGCATCTTGTCCTCTCCTGTTCTGCTTCTCCACCAATCCCTGAGGTGCTTGCAGAACTCTGGGTTCTGGCTCATGGTTCACAAAGAGCTGGTTCACAAAAAACAACCGGGGCTTTGGAAGAGTCCTTGACCTGCAGTTTCCTGAACTGCAGAGTGAGCGTTGTCCCACCTGGGGCAGTGATCTTCAGGTCTGCTGCTGCTGCTAAGTTGCTTCAGTCGTGTCTGACTCTGTGCGACCCCATGGACTGCAGCCTACCAGGCTCCTCCATCCATGGGATTTTCCAGGCAAGAGTACTGGAGTGGGTTGCTATTGCCTTCTCGCCCTTCAGATCTAATTTTAGGAAATTGATTAGGGGATACTCAACTCATATCAGTCTTTGACTTGTATTTGCCATTTTCTGAAATGTGTGTCAGTCTCAAGAATGCAGCCTTTTTCAGCATTTGAAAAATTCTTCTTGGGCAACATAAGGTGTTTTGATCCTATATATTAACTAACTCTTGCAACTCAGTGATCAGCTTTTACTTTCATGAGAACTAGAGGCTGAGCTGAGAGGAGTACCATGTTTCCCTGGTGTTTCAGCTCACCATTTCCAGATCTGGCATCTCAGGCCCTGGTTTTCTGTGGGCCCAGGAATACATGTGAACACCATAAGGGAGTTCAGGCTGTATTTTTAAGAAACACTTTTCATTTACGTTGAAGTGATTCCATAGAAAAACACCTGACAATAACAGAGATTATGAAACCTCAGTTTTGGAATTCAGAGACTTAGATGTGTTTGTGTTCTGTGATCTTTAAAGAGAAGCACAGGGATACACAGAGAGAGCAAGAACTTAGAAATCAGACAGTGCTGGGTTTGAATTCAGCCTTTGGATGTTGTAACTCTATGACCTGAACCAAGGCACTGATCTCCCAAAGCCTCAGCCTCTTTATCCATAAAGCAGGAGACTCATACCTATATCACCAGAGCGTTTTAGGATGAAATGGAAATAAAATATATGAAATATCTTGGATAACAGTAAAATGTATACTTAATACATGCTCTTTTCCTGTACATGTGTAACGTGTGTATGTGCTAGGTGACTTCAGTCATGTCTGACTCTGTGACCCTATGGACTGTAAACTTCCAGGATCCTCTGTCCTTTGGATTCTCCAGCCAATGTATGTTATTCTCAGAAAAAATTAAGCAGTGATTATTGATTTGTCTCAAGCAGCATAGCATTGGTTTATTAATTATAGTTGAGGTGAAAATACAGATATAACAACCACTGTTCACTTACAATCTGAAGCACTACTGACTTCTGGAAACTTAATAGACCATATATTTATGAAGTTTTATAATATATCATTAAGAGCAAGGGATAAAAATGAGTAAGATTCATGCTGTATACCCAAGAGTTAAAGTCTAGGGGCAGAGTCAGGGCTGGAGGGGTAAGAAAAATAAACACTGAAGTTTAGGTAGCAAAGGCTTGAAAAGATTTTAGCCAAGTGCTGTGGGAATTCAAAGTATTGAATACATTTTTCTCTCTCTTTTATCCTTCTGGGACTCCTAAAATGCAAATGTTGGTATGCTTGATGTTGTCAGAGTTCAAAAAATTATTCTCATTTTTCTAAATTTGTCTTTCTTTTTGCTGTTCTGATTGTTTTCCATTATTTTATCTACCAGATAGCTTATGCATTCTTCTGAATCATCTAATCTTCTGTTAATTCCCTTTAGTGTAGTTTTCATTTCATTTATTATATTTTTCAGCTCTGACTGGTTCTTTTTTATACTTCTGAGAAATACCAATAACCTCAGATATGCAGATGACACCACCCTTATGGCAGAAAGTGAAGAGGAACTAAAAAGCCTCTTGATGAAAGTGAAAGAGGAGAGTGAAAAAATTGGCTTAAAGCTCAACATTCAGAAAACTAAAATCATGGCATCTGGTCCCATCACTTCATGGGAAACAGATGGGGAAACAGTGGAAACAGTGTCAGACTTTATTTTGGGGGGCTCCAAAATCACTGCATATGATGATTACAGCCATGAAATTAAAAGACACTTACTGCTTGGAAGGAAAGTTATGACCAACCTAGATAGCATGTTAAAAAGCAGAGACATTACTTTACCTACAAAGGTCTGTCTAGTCAAGGCTATGGTTTTTCCAGTGGTCATGTGTGGATGTGAGAGTTGAACTGTGAAGAAGGCTGAGCACCGAAGTATTGATGCCTTTGAACTGTGGTGTTGAAGAAGATTCTTGAGAGTACCTTTGAGTGCAAGGAGATCCAACCAGTCCATCCTGAAGGAGATAAGTCCTGGGTGTTCATTGGAAGGACTGATGCTGAAGCTGAAGCTCCAATACTTTGGCCACCTCATGCAAAGAGTTGACTCATTGGAAAAGATCCTGATGCTGGGAGGGATTGGAGGCAGGAGGAGAAGGGGACGACAGAGGATGAGATGGCTGGATGGCATCACCAACTCGATGGGCATGAGTTTGAGTAAACTCTGAGAGTTGGTGATAGACAGGGAGGCCTGGCATGCTGCGATTCATGGGGTCACAAAGAGTCAGACCCAACTGAGCTACTGAACTGAACTGAATCTTTGTTAAAATTCTCACTGTGTTCAACTATTCTTTTCCCAAGTTCAGTTACAATTGATTCAAACTCTTTATCAGGTAAATTATTTCTCTGTTTCACTCAGATTTTTTTATGGGTTATTTTCTTGTTCTTTCACCTTGAAACCTATCCTTTTGTCTTCTCATTTTGTTTAACTTTCTGTATGAAATTAAGTGAAGCTGTCACTTATGCCAGTCCTGAAGGCATGTCCTTTTGAGGAACCAGCCCTGTGCAGTCTGTGTGTGCCCTGTGGCTTGGGGGAGAGCTTTCCCTATGTGCAGTGGCCGTCACCGCCTTGTTGGAGGTGGACTTTGGACCAAGGAGGTGAAGCAGGAACCCTGAGAGCATCGGGTTCCTCCCAGGATTGATGACAGTCTCCACCCTGGTTTGGGACCTGGTTGGGGTGTGAGGTCTTACAGTTGCACTTCCCAGGTGGTGCTAGTGGTAAAGTACCCACCTGCCAATACAACAGATAAGACACATGGATGGTTTCATTCCCTGGATCAGGAAGATCCCCTGGAGAAGGGCATGGCAACCCACTCTAGTATTCTTGCTTGGAGAATCCCATGGACAGAGAAGCCAGTGGGCTACAGTCCATGGGATCACAAAGAGTTGAACACAACTGGAGTGACTCAGCACGCACACACATGTGTACCTTAGCTAGAGGATGGGCTGGGGTCTGAACAGTGGGTGCCACACCACTGGGCTTGCCCCACTCCCCCCCCCAAGTGTGCACAGGGGATGCACACCCCAGGAGTGGAGGTCTCTGTCCTACAACTTCCCTCTCTCCCTTCAGAGAGTGTGCACAATGACAGACGCTCTGGCGGTGGCTATCTCCACTCGGGAGCTAGTCTTGCTCCCTCTCGAGTACGTGCACCAAAGCGTGTACTGCAATGGCTGCTTCCACCCCAGTCAGAAGTGGGACCAGGGTCCAAGCTGACTTTGTTCCCTCGAAGTGTGCACCCCTGCATTGGCAAAGGCAGCCCCTGCCTTAGTGGGGAGAAGCAGCAGAGCAAGAGGGGCTGGAAGCGGAGCCCAGTGTGGATCTGGGGGCACTGGGTTGATCCTGGTAAGTCAACAGGAGCAACAGGCAGCTTTTAATCCACTGCCTTTGTGCTGTGACTGGAAGTAAGCAAATATGTGTGTGTGATGTTTTCAAGAGCATAGTCTCTCACAGTCCTCCAGTAATACTCACTGGTTTTCCAGTTAAGAGGCTTGTCTTACCAGTATCAGAACCAAAGGGCTGGGGTACCCAGGTGTAGGTCTAAATTCTCACTCCCCAGGGAGGATTCCTGACCCTGTAACACTCCCTCCTCTCCTGTGTGCCCCCTTGGAAGTATGGGTCCTGACCTGACTGCTTCTCCTCTCTTACTAGCAGTCTCCATGTGGATCTTTCTTCACAGCTTTGGTTGTAGAAGAATTCTACTAGTACCCAGGTTGACTGCAGTGACAGTCACTATATATGTAGTTGTAGTTTTCATATGTTCATGAAGGGAGGTCAGTCAGCATTCTTCTACCCTACTATCTTGATTTCTTTCCTTGCAAACTATTCTTCAGTGGAGGCTTAAGTGATATTTTATGGTTAAAGTGAGGTTATATATTTTTGATAGGAATATTAAAGTAATTATGCTGGTGTGCCTCTTAGCCTAAATATCATAAATGTGTCTAATTACTAAAAAGAGTGTCTTCCATGATTCTTGATTATAAAGTCATATTTATCTGTTTGCAATTAATAAGTACCTTGTGGGGAGATGAGTTGAGACTGTATAAAATCCTATATCTCATCAAGAAAAAATTTAATGACTGTTGAGTTACAAACATTGTGAGAATTTATTTAGAACCATGCATCAAAAGTTATTACATTTTTTAACAGAGTAAGGTTTCTATAGCAAATAACTGTTTAAAAATCAGTATCATTAGAGATTTCTGTTCAGGAAATTAGAACATTGTTATTTATGTTATAAAACTTCAGAAACAATTTAAGCATCTAACAAAAAAGTGGCCAATTAAGTAACAATAAGAGAAAATATTAAAAAGCATAGACATTACTTTGCCAACAAAGGTCCGTCTGGTCAAGGCTATGGTTTTTCCAGTGGTCATGTATAGATGTGAGAGTTGGACTGTGAAGAAAGCTGAGCACCGAAAAATTGATGCTTTTGAACTGTGGTGTTGGAGAAGACTCTTGAGAGTCCCTTGGACTGCAAGGAGATCCAACCAGTCCATCCTAAAGGAGATCAGTCCTGGGTGTTCATTGGAAGGACTGATGCTGAAGCTGAAACTCCAATACTTTGGCTACCTCATGCAAAGAGTTGACTCATTGGAAAAGACCCTGATGCTGTGGAGGGATTGGGGCAGGAGGAGAAGGGGACGACAGAGGATGAGATGGCTGGATGGCATCACTGACTTGATGGGCATGAGTTTGAGCAACCTTCGGGAGCTGGTGATGGACAGGGAGGCCTGGCGTGCTGCGATTCATGGGGTCGCAAAGAGTCAGACATTGCTGAGCAACTGAACTGAATTGAACTGAACTGAAGAGAAAATATATGGTAAGTGATTATAGTGAAGTTGATGAAGAGGAACTTTAAAATTAGCTAGTCCTGAGAACTGTACTTCATCTCATTCTGCCCCTTCAGTTTGGACAGAGCATCACTTAAACCCAAGGATCAAGACCAAGGCTCAGCCTCTACCTCTCTTCTGGTTTCATTGCTCTGACCCACAGCCTCTTCATGGCCTTCTTCACTTCAGCATTTCTCAGAGAATAGATGACAGGGTTGAGGAATGGGGTGATCACTGTATAGAACACAGCTACCATCTTGTCCACTGGCAAGGTGGTAGAAGGCCTCAGATAGATGAAGATGCAGGGTGCAAAAAATAAGGTGACCACAGTGATGTGGGACCCACAGGTGGACAGGGCCTTGCGCCGACCCTCGGGGGTTTGAGTCCTCACATGGAGCAAAATGGCCACATAGGAGGCTAAGAGGACCATGAAGCTGATCACAGACAGGGTCCCCCCGTTGGCAACGATCAGAAGACCAATGAGGAAGGTGTCAGAGCAGGCAAGTTTGAGCAGAGGAAGCACGTCACAGAAATAGTGGTCGATCACATTGGGGCCACAGAAGGGCAAGCGGAAGACGAGAAGGATTTGGGCCAAGGAATGCACGAAGCCCCCCACCCATGCAATTCCCACCAGGAAGGAACACACCTGCCAGTTCATGATGGTGGTGTAGCTGAGGGGCTTGAATATAGCCACGTAGCGGTCATAGGCCATCACAGAGAGCAGGAAAATCTCAGTGCCAGCAAAGAAGTGGATAAAGAAAACTTGTGACATGCAGCCCCAGAGAGATATGGCTTTCCTTTCAGCCAGCAGACCTAAGATGAGCTTGGGTGTTGTAGTCGAGGCGTAGCAGATCTCCACAAAGGACAGGTAGCTGAGGAAGAAGTACATGGGGGAGCCAAGGCTTCTGCTGCTCATGACAGTGAGGACAATGAGGAAATTCCCCAGCACGATGGCAACATACAGGAGCAGAAATATCACAAAGCAGACTTTCTGTACCAGCTGATTGGGAGAAAGTCCCAGGAAAATAAATTCTGTCACATTGTGTATGCTAGCCATGAAGTCACCAACAGGAAGCAATATTTTGGGTAGGGTGATCTGGAATGACACAATAAAAAAGACTCCTACATAAGTGGGAAATTAACATAACAATCCCTCACATATCTGAGAAGCTTGTGAGCTATATATTGAAAGATGAGTAGGACTCAGTCAGGTAGAAGAGAAGAGCACTGCAAGAAAACAGAAGAGGAAGTGCAAACTAAAAATTCACCCGAGCCTGGAGTAAAGTGGAGAATGGCAGTCAAACAGCTGGAGATAGAACCTAGTACTAGTTCATAAAATACTATTATGGACATTGGGGTTTCACTCAACAGAAAATGGGGAATCATCAGGAATGTTAGTCAACTGGAAAGTAAAATCACTTTGTGGGTAGAGGTTGGACCAGAGGACGAGAGGTTGAACTGGGAGAAACCTATTAGGACACTGATTGCCTCACTGGATGATGTAGGGCACCAAACATACTGTTGCTGTCTCCATGATAACTGTCTCTCTATTATCTCTGATGCTTTTGACTTTTGCCTGTAGACTTCATTCATCTTACTTCCTTTTGATCTGTTTCCTTTTTGGTTTGCAAAATAGGATTCTCACTTTCCAACATACCCCTCAAAGCCTTCTGAAGAAATTTCCCTTGACACTCAGCACCCCCTCTGATTTCTGCTTCTCCTAATTATATCCATTTACACCTGCTCCCTAGGTGACCTAGTTCCTTTCAAAAGGTCCAGTTCAATCCACTCACAATTCTTCTCTTTGTAAGTGCCTTCACTTCCCCCAATCATATGTCCCTCAGTGGCAATGAAAGTACAAACCACGTCTCTCCACTCAAACTGTCCCCTCATCCTATGACACATTCTTATTAGATGTCCAACCTTAAAATACCTCAAACTGTCACCAAGATTGTGTTCACTGGCTGATGATTAGCAGACTGTCTTCATCCTTGTTAAATCTGTCCAAGGTGACAGAGATCAGTGTGTTCTAATACAGTCCCTCCTACAGTTAAAGACTCCAGAACATCTGAGACTAGGCTTCATATGACATCCATTCTTGCCACAAAGCTTCCTTCCTTGAGCAATGGGGACAGGCTCAGATAATTAAGGACTGCCATGAGTCACCACCATGAAGAAATCACAGATAGAGTTTCTGACTGCAGAGACCAACAGAAGGCAGAGACCACTACTAAACTCTCAGATTGGCTTGGGAATTTTACCAAGGCACTTGTGGAAAAAAGCACTGCTGGCAGTCTTGACTCCTGAGTTTACATCCTAGTTTCCACTGGTGATGTCTTAGTGATATCTAGAAAGTTATTTAACATCTCAGAGACTCAATATCCAAACTGTATCACGGAGATGAAACCTACCTCACAGGAGACACTTATGAGAGCATTATGTAAATTGCCATGTGCATCTTGCAATATCCCCTTTGCTTTCAAAGTGGAATTGTAATCAACACATTGTCCAAAAACAAAACTTACCACAGGGTTTCTGTGGCTTTGCTGTCTCACCACAATTTTTTTTCTGTTCTGACCACAGAGGGCAAATAAAGCCCTGAGAACATCTACCAGATCATGAAGGTTTTCCAATTATTCAATCTGAAAACATTAAAGCCAAGCTCTCAACCAAAGCTCACATATCTCAGGAGTCACCAGATGGAGAATCTGCTTCCCTGGCAGTGTTAGGCTTGGGAATGCTGAAACTAAGTCTGTAGGTCTATTAGACCTGATTAAAAACAAGAGCACACTAGACTTGCCTCCCACATCTTCCATAAAGAACTAAGACTTCTGGCCACTGAACCTGAGTTCAGGTTACTGAGACACACCAAGGGAGAAGGCATGGTGATCAAGTGAGAGAAGATTGGTCCCCAGAGAACCATGCTTTTCCCCTTCCTCATCAGGTGCCTGCCTCATGGGAAACAGGACCTGGGTGCTAACATCTCAAACTTCTTTGTAGGTAACTGAACTTCAGAAATCAATGGGAAATGGTAAATTAATTCCACCCAGCATTTACGGACCACTTAGGCTATAGGGCTCTATGCTGTTGAGAGGTCAGTTAGATCCAGCTCTTGCTTATCATGAACTCAGTCATGTAGCTTTACATGAAATGAAACTATTTCAAGGATGGATCCAAGGAATTATGGACCACAAGTGTTTCAGAAAACTGAGCTAGCTCTTCTCCTGGCCTTTAGTGTGCATGAGGGTATAGAACAGTGGTTCTCAACTATGGGTAGTTTTGCCCCTAAGAGAATATCTGGCAACATCTGAAGACATTTTTTTTTTTTTGGTCCCAATCTGGGTGTGAAGGACATGCTACTGGCATCTATTGGGCAGAGGCCAGAGATGCTAAGAAATATCCTACAATACACAGGACAGGCCTCCACAGAAAAAAAATTATCTGAGCCAAAAAGAACAATACTACTGCTATTGAGATAACCTGCCCAAGAGGAAGCAAAATGTGTCCAAATCAATATTAATTAAAACTGGATTTTGGTTACATGTAATTATATTAATCTGCCTTTGCCACATCTGAATATGTACTAAGCTTTCTGTAGTGAAATGTTTTGCAAATGCCATAATGGCACTTTGTAAGATCACTGTGCTCTACACCAGTACTACTCATTAATGTCATTAATCTAGCCTTGAAGAAAGTTGAAACAAGAGGCCATGTTTTTTTTTTTTTTTCTTTCTTTTTTTTTTAAGAGGGCATGTTTTAACTGATGATTAAAGGGAAAATTATGCTGAGATACTTAACATTGTTTTAAAAATTTTAATGTAATTGTTTTTGAGAGTGCAAACCCTGAAATAACCATTGCCCTTTATATTGAAAAAGATAGGAGGCAGAAGATTAGCAAATAATTACATAAAAGCTCTGAATATCTAAATAATAATAATCATAAATGTGCATACATTTTGACAAATTTTAACTTTCTATATTGGATTTATGCATATTTTATTGTAGTAAATAATATACTACACTAGACTAATACATACATGTATTGTATGCATTCATGATATACTTTTTCTTAAAGTTTTCAATATTTGTATGCTACATGGTTCATCTGCAAGGTTTTTCAAATCCTCACAAATATGTGAATTTTTTCAATATATGTATTAAAATAATCTTCATAAAAGTGGCCCTGCATAGTTCAATCCATGTTGCTCATGTCAACCATATAAGCGTATTTAGTATAAAAAGTAATAGAGGTGCTATGTTAGATAAAATATTCATTGAGAAGTTACATTTTGACAAGTACTGTAACTGGACAACAAAATTGTAAGCAACAGAGGCCAAAGAAGAAGCCTTAAAACAGAATGGCTGAATTGCTTCAAATATCTGAAAATGGATAGTGACTGCAGTATCATGGTGGGATAAGCCACCTTCATTTTCATTCCCCCATTTTGCAGTAAATATTCATCATCCACCCATGAATAGAAGTACATCTATGAAGATGTGGGATCCAGCTCCATGTACCAAGGAACTTACCAAGAATCTCATACACAGGTGTATGGGGCAAGAGGCAGACAGATGTCAAGACCAGCTGTGGGACCTATAGGAGACTGCAAAGGAGTTCTGGCCCCTCTTGGCCTTGTTTTGGGGAGGACCTGTGGAACACTGACTGGGAATGTCACCTACATACAAGAGAATCTTTGTGGAAGTAAGCTTTCTCAAGAAGTTCCACACTCCATTGAAACAATATATATGTGTGTCTATGTGTGTTTATATGTATATGTATATATATCATGTACATGTATATATATATATATATATGATTTTGAATGCATTAGGGTGTGAAGAATGAACATCTTGACTTTGCCAGCGTCTTACCTCCCCCAAGGTGGCACACCATAAGGGTAACCTAAGTTGCCATAATTTCCCATGAGGGAAACGAGACCTGGTGAGTGAACATGTGGCTTCACCAGCTCTGCAGGACATTACTCAAGAGGCTTGTTTCTCTCACACAACTTCCAGAGTGTTAAACTGGGAATTGCATGAGTAGTGGGGAACCAGATAGGTACAGAGACATTTTGGATTCCTAGATTTATTAAAGAGATTATGTTCCTACTCATTGAATTATAGACTCCCTCAGTAAGTATCCAAAATCCCTTTTAAGGAAATTCAATGAACTACAAAAAGAAGTAGTCAGACAGTTCAAAAAGAAAATTTACTAACATTATAGATCATACAAATGAAGCAAACAAATTCTGGAGCTAAATTTCTGAAGAATTCAATGGATAGAAAATACAATAGAGAGCATCATCAACAGATCAAATTGAAGAAAATAATCAATAGACAGAGAAGAGAAACATTGAAATAACAATACTGAATAGAAAATTATTAATAAAAAAGGATGAAGAAATCCTATGTGATCTATGGGAAACCATCTAAAGGATATCAAAATCATTGTCATTCCAGAGGAGAAGAGACAGAAAAGGGGTCAGACAGTTTATTAAAAAAAAAATTACAGCAGACTCTCCAAACACAGGGAGAGATCTGGGCAATCAAGTATGAAAGTAAAAGATTACTCATTATATTAATTAAAAATTATCTTCTCAAGACACATTATAATAAAATTGTAAAAGTCAAACACAAAGAGAGAATCTTAAAAGCAGAAGAAGGAAGAAGTTTGAAGACTGCAAAGAAACCTCCACTAGATTAAAAGCAGATTTCTCAGCAGAAACCTTAGAGGCTTGGAAATACTGAAACAATATTTACAAATTATTGAAAGAAATAAATTGCTGACACAAAATACTCTATCAAGAAAAGCTGTCATTCAGAATTAAAGCAGAAAAAAGACATTCAGAGAAACTGTTAAGGAACTTCAATACCATTAGACCTACATTGAGGCTTCTCAGGTGGCTCAGTGGTAAAGAATCCACCTGCCAAGCAGGAGATGCAGGTTCAATCCCTGGGTCAGGAAGATCCCCTGGAGAAGGAAATGGCAACCCACTTCAGTATTCTTGCCTGGGAAATCCTATGGACAGAGGAGCCTGGTGGACTACAGTCCATGGGGTCACAAGAGTCGGACACAACTTAATGTCTAAACGACAGACCTACCTTACAAGGAGTGCTGAAATTTCTTTAAGCTAAAATAAAGAAACATTGACTAGTAACATGAAAATACATGGAAATTACTGTTGTTCAGTCACTAATCATGTCTGACTCTAAGTGACACCATGGACTGCAGCAGGGCAAGCTTCATCATCCTTCACTAACTCCCAGAATTTGCTCAAATTCATGCTCATTGAATTGGTAATGCCATCCAACCATCTCATCCTCTGTCACCCTCTTTTCCCTCCTTCCCTCAATCTTTCCCAGCGTAAAGGTCTTTTCCAATGAGGCAGTTCTTCACATCATGTGGCCAAAGTATTGGAGCTCCAGCTTCAGCATCAGTCCTTCCAATGAATATTCAGGATTGATTTCCTTTAGGATGGACTGGTTGGATCTCCTTTCTGTCCAAGGGACTCTCAAGAGTCTTCTCTAGCAACAGTTCAAAAGCATCAGTTCTTTGGTGCTCAGCTTCTTTATGGTCCAACTCTCACATCCATACTTGACTACTGGAAAAACCATAGCTTTGACTATACGGACCTCTGTGGGCAAAGTGATGTCTCCATTTTTTAATATGATGTCTAGTTTTGTCCTAGGTTTTCTTCCAAGGAGCAAGCATCTTGTAATTTCATGGTGGCAGTCACTGTCTGCAGTGATTTTAGAGCCCAAGAGTATAAAATCTGCCATTGTTTCCTATACCACACACTGAATAAAGAAAATGTATAGTCAAATTCTGAAAATGTAATACTATATTAGATGGTGTGCTAACTACTTAACTATAGTATAAAAGTTAAACAAAAAGGAGTATGAAAATAGTCATAACAACTATAATTTATGAAAGAATATACAACATAAGAAGAGGCATATTGTAACATTAAAAACATTAAGGGGATATAAGAGGGTAGAATGTATGCAATTGAATTAAATTGCTATCAGCATCAGTATAAAGTAGATTGTGTCACTATGTTTTAGGTAAGCCTCATGGTTTCCTGAACCACAAGCTCAACCAACTAGTACATTCACAAAAGATAAAGGCAAGGAAATCAGAGCATAACACCATGCAAAGTCACCAATTCAAAAATATAGGCAGCAAAAAGGATCAACTATCAATACAAAACCAACAGAAAACAGTCAAATAGGAATAGTAAGTCTTTACATTTCAATGATTACTATAAGGGTAAATGAATTGAATTCTTCAGTCAAAAGGCACAGAGTTGTTGGCTGTAATTTAACAAAATAAGAGGAATGTCCTGACTGTCCTAGAGTTAGGGCTTCTAGTTTTCCTTCTGAGGATGTGAGTTCAGTCCCTGGTCCAGGAACTAATAGCCCACAAGTCATGTGGCACAATAAAAAAAAAAGTGGATTTCCACAAGATTAGTATATGTGTGGTGATGGATATTAATTCCAAGACTCAATTTCTATTTCTCTTCTAGTTTCATTGTCCTGATCCACAACCTCTTCATGGCCTTCTTCACTTCAGTGTTTCTCAGAGAGTAGATGACAGAGTTGAAGAGTGGAGTGATCACCATGTAGAACACAGCCACCATCTTGTCCACAGACAGGGTGGTAGAAAGTCCCAGATAGATGAAGATGCAGAGGCCAAAGAACAAGGTGACCACAGTGATGTGGGACCCACAAGTGGATAGGGTCTTGCGCTGACCCTCAGAGCTTCGAGTCCTCACGTGGACCAAGATGACCACATAGGAGGCTAAGAGGACGATGAAGATGATCAGACAGGGTCCCCCCATTGGCAACAATCAGAAGACCAATGAGGAAGGTGTCAGAGCAGGTAAGTTTCATGAGGGGAAGCACATCACAGAAATAGTGGTCAATCACATTGGGGCCACAGAAGGGCAAATGAAAGATGAGAAGGATTTGGGCCAAGGAATGCACTAATCCCCACATCCATGCTGCTCCCACCAGGAAGGCACGCACCTGCCGGTCCATGATGGTGGTGCAGTTAAGGGACTTGCAGATGGCCACGTAGTGGTCACAGGCCATCACAGTGAGCAGGAAAATCTCAGTGCTAGCAAAGAAGTGGAGAAAGGAAATCTGTGTCATGCAGCCCCACAGAGATATGGCTTTCCTTTCAGCCAGCTGACCTGAGATGAGTTTGGGCATTGTAGTCGAGGCATAGTAGATCTCCACAAAGGACAGGTAGCTCAGGAAGAAGTACATGGGGGAACCAAGGCTTCTGCTGGTTATGACAGTGAGGACAATGAGGAAATTCCCCAGGACAATGGCTATATACAGGAGCAGAAATACCACAAAGCAAACTTTCTGCACCTCTGGATTGGAAAAAAGTCCTAAGGAAATAAATTCTGTCACCTTGTGTGTTTTAGCCATGACATAACCACCAAGAGGCAGTAATTTGTGTGTGTGATCTGAAATAACACAAAAGACTTCTTCCTTTAGCAGCTGAATTATATAATAGTCCCTTGCATATATGAAATGCTACCATTCAGACTCTACAACCTAGAGTGTTCTCAGAAGTAGGAAATCCATCTCTGCAATCCATAGGCCATTATAGTCAGTGACTCTCTTCTTCTAGGACATTTTGGAAACACAGCACTTTACACATTGAATTGTATTTGTTCTGTGTATCTGGCCCACCAAACTGAACTTTCTAGAGCAGAGGTTATTTCTTGCTACCACTCTATCCAGTGCTAACTGAAGCACCTGCACAAAATTACACTCAGTGAATGTACATAGAATGGAGGAACAGTGCATATTGATCATTCTAGCCTTCTTAGCACAGTATTTGGTACATCACTGAAGTTCAGCAAATACTGAAAAAACAAAGGTCACCAAGAACCAAGATCACATCTTTCCACCCCTGAATGCCATGTCTAGCACAGTGATTATTTCAGGCAAAAACTAGACCAATGTGAGAGCACCTTGTGAAATACCACAGGCTTTCTGGTACTATTCCCTTTACTTTCAAAGTGAAATTATAATCTTCACATGCTCACAAAACAAAACTCACCCTACTGTTTCTGTGCCTTTGCTGTCTCACTACTGTTCCTTTTATCTGTTCTGATCCTAGAGAGGTCAATAGTGCTCTGAGCACATCCAGTTTTCAATCTCCAAGCATTAAGGCCAAGTTATGTGCCAGAGCTCATACATTTTAGGCATTGCCAGATGGAGGATCTGCTCTCCATGCAACCTTAGGAATGCTGAGACTAAGCCAGTGAGTCTATTCCACCTGATTTAAAGCAAGAACACAGTAGACTTGCCTATCAGATGTTCCACAGAGAAATAAGAATTTTGTCAGCTAAGCTTTGAGTTCACTCTGCTGAGAGATACTGGAGGTGGAGGTGTATATGATGATCAAATGAGAGGAGATTGGTCCCCAGAGAGCCATGTCTTCCCTCTTCCTAACCAGGCACCTACCTAATGGGAAGAAGAACTTGGACACCAACCTCTCAAACTTTCTTATAGATAACATAACTTTAGAAATCAATAGGGAATATATTAAATTAATTTCACCCAGTGGTCACAGAGCACTTAGGTTATGGGGCTCTATGCTGTTCTGAGGGCAATTAGATCCAGCTCTTGCTTATCATGAACTCAGTCATGGCCCTACATGAAATGACGCCATCCCAAGGATCAGTTCACTTCAATCTTTAAGCTATGTCTGACACTTTGTGACCCCATGGACTGCAGCACGCCAGGCTTCCCTGTCCATCACTAACTCCTGGAGCTTACTCAAATTCATGTCCATCCTGTCAGTAATGCCATCCAACAGTCTAATCCTCTGTTGTCCCCTTCTCCTCCTTCCTTCAATCTTTCCCAGCATCAGGGTCTTTTCCAATGAGTTAGTTCTTCACATCAGGTAGCCAAAGTATTGGAGTTTCAGCTTCGACATCAGTCCTTCCAATGAATATTCAGGGCTGATTTCTTTAGGATTGACTGGTTGGATCTTCTTGCTGTCCAAGAGACTCTCAAGAGCCTTCTCCAACACCACAGTTCAAAAGCATCAATTCTCTGGCACTTAGCCTTCTTTATGGTCCAATTCTCACATCCATACATGTGGAGAAACCATAGCTTTGACTAGACAGACCTTTGTTGATAAAGTAATGTCTCTGCTGTCTAGGTTGGCCACAGCTTTTCTTCCAAGGAGCAAGCATCTTTTAAATTCATGGCTGCAGTCACCATCTGTAGTGACTTTGTAGTCTCCCAAAATAAAACCTGTAACTGTTTCCATTATTCCCCCATCTATTTGCCATGAAGTGATGCAACTAGATGCCATGATATTAGCCTTATGAATATTGAGTTTTAAGCCAACCTTTTCACTGTCTTCTTTCACTTTCATCAAGAGACTCTTTAGTTCTTCTTTGCTTTCTGCCATAAGGGTGGCATCATCTGCATACCTGAGGTTATGTATATTTCTCCCAACAGTCTTGATTCCAGCTCGTGCTTCATCCAGCCCAGCGTTTCTCATGATGTACTCTGCATAGAAGTTAAATAAGCAGGGTGACAATATACACAGCCTTGACATACTCATTTCCCAATTTGAAACCAGTCTGTTGTTCCATGTCCAGTTCTAACTGTTGCTTCTTTACCTGCATACAGATTTCTCAGGAAGCAAGTCAGGTGGTCTGGTAGTCCCATCTCTTTCAGAATTTACCACAGTTTGCTGTGATCCATAATCAAAGGCTGGGCTCAAGTAATTATGGGCCACAAATGTCAGAAACTGAGACATCACTTCTCCTGGCTTTTGTGGTGGATGAGGATGAGGCTACAGGACATTGGTTCTCAACCATGAGAGATTTTGCCCCCAAGAGGATACTTGGTAACATCTGGAGACTTTTTTTTTTTCCATTTCCTACCTGTGTGGGAAGGAGGTGTTCCTGGCGTTTAGTGGGCAGAGGCCAGAGATGCTAAGAAGCATGCTACAATGCAGAAGACATCCCCTTACCACCACAACAAAGGATATCTGAGCCAAAAATCACAATACGACTGCTATTGAGACACTCTTCTCAGAAGGAAACAAAATTTTTCCAAATTGATATTTATCAGTATTAAACTGGATGTTGGTTTGAAAACACTACATGTGAGTTTACTACTCTACTTGACCTCATCTGTATTAAATTTTCTGCCATCAATAGTTTTCCAATGGCATAATTACACTTTGTAAGCTCAATGTGCTCTCTGTCAGTTCTAAACATAATTGTCATTAATTTAGCCTGATCACATTTCAAGTTGAAGCAAAAATGCCAAGCTTCAACTAGTGATTAAGAGATTATTATGATCATATATTTTTAATCATTTTACAGGTTTTAACATAAGATGTCATGTAAAAAACCCAAATAAAAGTTTTGGCCAAGCCAATAATTGCTTTTGAGAGTGTCAAAGTCTGAGTTAACCATTATCTTTTTTTTCCACTATTCATTATATTTTAAAAAATACTAAGAAGAAGATTAGCAAATAATTAAATAAAATCTCCAAATATTTAAGAAAATCTGCATTTATTCTGTACATCTCATCACTGAGTTTCTATGGAAGGCTGTAAGTCAAAACATTTTCTCCACTGAAGGATTCAATTTAATAGATCTAAGGAAGATGAGTTTTTAAAGTTAGTCTATGAATGTGCATTACAGGAAAATACATTTGTTAAAATATTTGTGGTATGAGACTATTTGCTCACTGAAAGTTAAAAATTTTCAGAACAGGTTGATGCTATTTTCTTTTCTTTTGTTTTTTTTTTTTTTTTTTTACTTTACAATATTGTATTGGTTTTGCCATACACTGACATGAATCTGCCACAGGGTGTACATGTGTTCTCCATCCTGAACCCCCTAACCACCTCCCTTCCCATCCCATCCCTCTGGGCCATCCCAGTGCACCAGCCCCGAGCACCCTGTATCATGCATTGAACCTGGACTGGCGATTCATTTCACATATAATAATATACATGTTTCAATGCCATTCTCCCAAATCATCCCACCCTCACCCTCTCCCACAGAGTCCAAAAGACTGTTCTATACATCTGTGTCTCTTTTGCTGTCTCGCATATAGGGTCATCATTATCATCTTTCTAAATTCCATATATATGTGTTAGTATACTGTATTGGTGTTTTTCTTTCTGGCTTACTTCACTCTGTATAATAGGCTCCAGTTTCATCAGCCTCATTAGAACCAATTCAGATGTACTCTTTTTAATGGCTGAGTAATATTCCATTGTGTATACGTACCATGGCTTTCTTATTCGTCTGCTGATGGACATCCAGTTGCTTCCATGTCCTGGCTATTACAAACAGTGCTGCAATGAACATTGGGGTACACATGTCTCTTTCAATTCTGGTTTCCTCAGTGTGTATGCCCAGCAGTGGGATTGCTGGGTCATGTGGCAGTTCTATTTAGTTTTTTAAGGAATCTCCATGCTGTTCTCCATAGTGGCTGTACCAATTTATTCCCACCAACAGTGTAAGAGGGCTCCCTTTTCTCCACACCCTCTCCAGCATTTATTGCTTGTAGATTTTCGGATAGCAGCCATTCTGAGTGATGTGAAATGGAACCTCATTGTGTCTTTGATTTGCATTTCTCTGATAATGAGTGATGTTTAGCATCTTTTCATGTGTTTGTTAGCCATCTGTATGTCTTCTTAGGAGAAATGGCTTTTTAGTCCGTTGGCCCGTGTTTTGATTGGGTCGTTTATTCTTCTGGAATTGAGATGCAGGAGTTGCTTGTATGTTTTTGAGATTAATTCTTTGTTAGTTGCTTCCTTTGCTATTATTTTTTCCCACTCTGAAGGCTGTCTTTTCACCTTGCTTATTGTTTCCTTTGTTGTGCAAAAGCCTTTAATCTTAATTAGGTCACATTTGTTTATTTTTGCTTTTATTTGCATTACTCAGGGAGGCGGGTCATAGAGAATCCTGCTGTGGTTTATGTCAGAGAGTGTTGTGCCTATGTTTTCCTCTAGGAGTTTTATAGTTTCTGGCCTTACATTTAGATCTTTAATCCATTTTGAGTTTATTTCTGTGTATGATGTTAGAAAGTTTTCTAGCTTCATTCTTTTACAAGTAGTTGAACAGCTTTCCCAGCACCACTTGTTAAAGAGATTGTCTTTTCTCCATTGTATATCTTGCCTACTTTTCGAAGATAAGGTGTCCATAGGTGCATGGATTTATCTCTGGGCTTTCTATTTTGTTCCATTGATCTTTATTTCTGTCTTTCTGCCAATACCATACTGTCTTGATGACTGTGGCTTTGTAGTAGAGCCTGAAGTCAGGCAGGTTGATTTCTCCAGTTCCATTCTTCTTTCTCAAGATTGCTTTGGCTATTTGAGGTTTTTTTTTGTATTTCCATACAAATTGTGAAATTATTTGTTCTAGTTCTGTGAAAAATACTGTTGGTAGCTTGATAGGGATTGCATTGAATCTATAGATTGCTTTGGGTAGTATACTCATTTTCACTATATTGATTCTTCCAATCCATGAACATGGTATATTTCTCCATCTATTTGTGTCCTCTTTGATTTCTTTCACCAGTGTTTTATAGTTTTCTATATATATAAGTCTTTTGTTTCTTTAGGTAGATATATTCCTAAGTATTTTATTCTTTTCGTTGCAACGGTGAATGGAATTGTTTCCTTGATTTCTCTTTCTGTTTTCTCATTGTTAGTGTATAAGAATGCAAGGAATTTTTGTGTGTTTATTTTATATCCTGTGACTTTACTATAGTCCTTGATTAGCTTTAGTAATTTTCTGTTGGAGTCTTTAGGGTTCTCTTTGTAGTGGAGCATGTCATCTGCAAACAGTGAGAGTTTTAATTCTTCTTTTCCAATTTGGATTCCTTTTATTTCTTTTTCTGCTCTGATTGCTGTGGCCAAAACTTCCAAGACTATGTTGAATATTAGTGGTGAGAGTGGACACCCTTGTCTTGTTCCTGACTTTAAGGGAAATGCTTTCAATTTTTCACCATTGAGGGTAATGTTTGCTGTGGGTTTGTCATAAATAGCTTTTATTATGCTGAGGTATGTTCCTTCTATTCCTGCTTTCTGGAGGGTTTTTATCATGAATGGATGTTGAATTTTGTCAAATGCTTTTTCTGCATCTATTGAGATAATCATAGGGCTTTTATTTTTCAATATTTTAATGTGGTGTATTGTTGATTGACTTGCAGATATTGCAGAATCCTTGCATCCCTGGGATAAAGCCCACTTGGTCATGATGTATGATCTTTTTAATGTGAAGTTGGAGTCTGTTTGCTAGAATTTTGTTAAGGTTTTTTGCATCTATGTTCATCAGTGATATTGGCCTGTAGTTTTCTTTTTTTATGGCATCTTTGTCAGGTTTTGGTATTAGGGTGATGGTGGCCTCATAGAATGAGTTTGAAAGTTTACCTTCCTATGAAATTTTCTGGACTAGTTTGAGTAGGATAGGTGTTAGCTCTTCTCTAAATTTTTGGTAGAATTCAGCTGTGAAGCCGTCTGGTCCTGGGCTTTTGTTTGCTGGAAGATTTCTGATTACAGTTTCAATTTCCATGCTTGTGATGGGTCTGTTAAGATTTTCTATTTCTTCCTGGTTCAGTTTTGGAAAGTGTACTTTTCTAAGAATTTGTCCATTTCTTCCAAGTTGTCCATTTTATTGGTATATAGTTGCTGATAGTAGTCTCTTATGATCCTTGTATTTCTATATTGTCTGTTGTGATCTCTCCATTTTCATTTCTAATTTTGTTAATTTGATTTTTCTCCCTTTGTTTCTTGATGAGGCTGGCCAATGTTTGTCAACTTTATTTATCTTCTCAAAGAACCAGCTTTTGGCTCTGTTTATTTTTGCGGTGGTCTCTTTTGCTTCTTTTGCATTTATATCTGCCCTAATTTTTAAGATTTTTTTTTCCTTCTACTAACCCTGGGGTTCTTCATTTCTTCCTTTTCTAGTTGCTTTAGGTGTAAAGTTAGATTATTTATTTGACTTTTTTCTTGTTTCTTGAGGTAAGCCTGTATTGCTATGAACCTTCCCCTTAGCACTGCTTTTACAGTGTCCCATAGGTTTTGGGTTGTTGTGTTTTCATTTTCATTCGTTTCTATGCATATTTTTATTTCTTCTGTGATTTGTTGGTTATTCAGCAGCATGTTGTTCAGCCTGCATATGTTGGAATTTTAATAGTTTTTCTCCTGTAATTGACATCTAATCTTACTGTGTTGTGGTCAGAAAAGATGCTTGGAATGATTTCAATTTTTTTTTTTTTTTTTTTTTAATTTACCAAGGCTAGATTTATGGCCCAGGATGTGATCTATCCTGGAGAAGGTTCCATGTGCACTTGAAAAAAGATGAAATTCATTGTTTGGTATGAAATGCCCTATAGATATCAATTAGGTCTAATTGGTCTACTGTGTCATTTAAAGTTTGTGTTTCCTTGCTAATTTTCTGTTTAGTTGATCTATCCATAGGTGTGAGTGGGTTAGTTTCCAACTATTATTGTGTTATTGTTAATTTCCCATTTCATACTTGTTAGCATTTGTCTTACATATTGCAGTGTTCCTATGTTGGGTGCATATATTTTTATAATTGTTATATCTTCTTCTTGGATTGATCCTTTGATTGTTATGTAGTGTCCGTCTGTGTCTCTTTTCACAGCCTGTTTTGAAGTCTATTTTATCTGATATGAATATTGCTATTCCTGCTTTCTTTTGGTCTCTATTTGCGTGGAATATTTTTTTCCAGCCCTTCACTTTCAGTCTGTATGTGTTCCTTGTTTCCAGGTCAGGCTCTTGTAGACCACATATATAGGGGTCTTGTTTTTGTATCCATTCATCCAGTCTTTGTCTTTTGGTTGGGGCATTCAACCCATTTACATTTAAGGTAATTATTGATAAGTATGATCTCATTTCCATTTATTTTATTGTTTCGGGTTCAAGTTTATACACCCTTTCTGCGTTTCCTGTCTAGAGAAGATCCTTTAGCCTTTGTTGGAGAGCTGGTTTGGTGGTGCTGAATTCTCTCAGCTTTTGCTTTTCTGTAAAGTTTTTGAATTCTCCTTCATATCTGAATGAGATCATTGCTGGGTACAGTAATCTGGGCTGTAGGTTATTTTCTTTCATCACTTTAAGTATGTCCTGCTATTCCCTTCTGGCCTGAAGAGTTTATATCGAAAGATCAGCTGTTATCCTTATGGGAATCCCCTTGTGTGTTATTTGTTGTTTTTCCTTTGCTGCTTTTAATATTTGTTATTTGTGTTTGATCTTTGTTAATTTGATTAATATGTGTCTTGAGGTGTTTCTCCCTGGGTTTATCCTGTTTGGGACTCTCTGGGTTTTTTGGACTTGGGTGATTACTTCCTTTCCCATTTTAGGGAAGTTTTCAACTATTATCTCTTCAAGTATTTTCTCATGGTCTTTCTTTTTGTCTTCTTCTTTTGGTACTCCTATGATTTGAATGTTGGGGTGTTTAACATTGTCCCAGAGGTCTCTGAGGTAGTGCTCATTTCCTTTCATTCTTTTTTCTTTTTTCCTCTCTGTTTCATTTATTTCTACCATTCTATCTTCTACCTCACTTATCCTATCTTCTGCCTCCGTTATTCTACTGTTGGTTCCCTCCAGAGTGTTTTTGATCTCATTTATTGCATTATTCATTATATATTGACTCTTTTTTTTTTTTATTTCTTCTAGGTCCTTGTTAAACATTTCTTGCATCTTCTCAATCCTTGTCTCCAAGTTATTTATCTGTAACTCCATTTTGTTTTCAAGATCTTGGATCATTTTCACTATCATTATTCAGAATTCTTTTTCAGGTACATTCCCTATCTCTTCCTCTGTTTTTTTGGTTTGGTGGGCATTTATCCTGTTCCTTTACCTGCTGGGTATTTCTCTGTCTTTTCACCTTGTTTATACCACTGTGTTTAGGGGTGGCCTTTCCATATTCTGGCAGTTTGTGGTTCCTCTTTATTGTGGAGGTTCCTCACTGTGGGTGGGGTTGGATGGGTGGCTTGTCAAGGTTTCCTGGTTAGGGAAGCTTGTGTCAGTGTTCTGGTGGGTGGAGCTGGATTTCTTCTCTCTGGAGTGCAATGAAGTGTCCAGTAGTGAGTTTTGAGATGTCAATGGGTTTGGTGTGACTTTGGGCAGCCTGTATATTGAAGCTCAGGGTTATGTTCCTGTGTTGCTGGAGAATTTGCATGGTATGTCTTGCTCTGGAACTTGTTGGCTCTTGGGTGGTGCTTGTTTTCAGTGTAGGTATGGATGCACTTGATGAGTTCCTATCAATTAATGTTCCCTGGAGTCAGGAGTTCTCTGGTATTCTCAGGATTTGGACTTAAGCCTCCTGCCTCTGGTTTTCAGTCTTATTCTTACAGTAGCCTCAAGACTTCTCCATCTATACAGCACTGATGATAAAACATCTAGGTTAATGATGAAAAGTTTCTCCACAGTGAGGGACACCCAGAGAGGTACACAGAGTTACATGGAGAAGAGAAGAGGGAGGAGGGAGATAGAGGTGACCAGGAGGAGAAGAGGGGAATCAAAAGGGATAAGAGCAAGCAAGCCAGTAATCACTTCCCTATGTGCTCTCCACAGTCTGGGTCCCTCAGAGATGTTCATGGAGTTACACAGAGAAGAGAAGAGGGAGGAAGGAGACAGAGGTGGCCAGGAGGATAAAAGGGGGAATCAAAAGGAGAGAGACAGATCTAGCCAGTAATCAGTTCCCTAAGTGTTCTTCACAGCCTGGAACACACAAAGAGATTCACAGAGTTGGGTAGAGAAGAGAAGGGGGAGGGAGGAGATAGAGGCGACCTGGTGGAGAAAAAGGAGAGTCAAAAGGGGAGAGGGCAATCAAGCCAGTAATCACACTCCTAAGTAAAAATGGATACTGAAGATTGGGTTCTTAAAGGCACAATATTGATAACAAATACCAAAAAGCAAAGATTAAAAATCTAGAGTAGAGGTTAGATTCTCAAAAATACAATATTAAAGAAAAAAACAAATTCATAGAAATTATGAAATATATATATATAAAGTTTGCTTTAAAAATAAGGTCTTTTTTTCAAAGTAATAGTAGGTTATAAAATGAAAATTAAATGAGTAATAGAGGACTTAAAACTTAAAAAAAATAAAAATTTATAAAGTGATAATAGTAAAAATATATCTAGGACTTTCTCTGGTGTTGTGGACAGTGTGGGGTCAGTTCATTTTCAGATAGTTACTTGATCTGGCTTATATTTCTCAAGATCTATAGGCCCCTTCCTATGTAGTTGGTGCTAACGCAGGGTTTTAATCTATTGCACCTGTCACTTCCAAAGCGGTTCCCTCTGTTTATTTTAGCTTCTTCTGTTTGCTGGTCTCTTCAGTGTCTAATTTCTGCCCTGACACAAGGGGGCGGTGGTGGTCACTTTTTAGGCTCACTTGTTCAGTCGTGCTGTGGGGAGGGAGGAACACTGCAAACAAATATCACTGGCGTGTGTGGGGAGCGCTTGCAGTGTCTGGGCCACACTGGGTTTGCCCCCGCTCATGGTGTGTGTGCTTTCCCAGTCTACACTGCTCAGGCTCCAGGTTGCTCTGCCAGGAACTGTCTGAGGCGGGCCCTGGGTTGCATGCACTTCCCAGGTCTAAGCCACTCAGGTTCAGGTTCTCGGGTACTCCACAAAGGCGCAGACTTGGTTGGGCCTGCATTTTGTGCCCTTCCCAGGTCCGAGCAGCGCAGGTGACCAGGTGCTTCGCGAGTGCAGTTGCCCCCAGTTGGAGGCTGCAGCTTATCGCCTCCCCCATCCCAGTCGCTCAGTTTTCTGGGTGTACAACCTACGCACCTTCTCAGATGTGCTGTGTGTCTCTTCTTGGGAGCTGATCTCTGGCTGCGACCCTCCTGGCAGATGTTGACCATCCAGAATCCCAAGAAGTCTTTGTTAGCAATGAAGCCTGCTTGCAGTTTGGTATCGGATGCCTCTCTGGGGCCACGATTGCCCCCTTCCGGCTCTGGCTGCCCTCGCCTGCCTGTCTCCAGAGGGGAATGGACTGGTCCACAGCCAGCTAGCTCTGCTCAGTCCTTTGTTCTCTGAGTGGGCCTGGCGGTGTCTTAGGTTAGGGCTTTTCACAGGATAGCTATCTCACAGTCTTGGTTGCCATCTCAAGTTAGTTCCCTCAGATTGCCCTCGGGGCATTCATGCATGGTCCTTACCGTAAGCAAGGAAGCCCGCGCCTCCCTGTCCAGCCCCTGCTTGCTAGTGGTGGATGCGAGCGTCTGGGCTGCTTCTCCGCTGGGAGTTGCCATTAGGCACATAATCTGTGGGGTTTAATTATTTATTTATTTTTCCTCCTGGTTATGTTGCCCTCTGAGGTTCCAAGGCTCATCACAGACTCGCCGGTAAGAGTGTTTCCTGGTGTTGGGAAACCTCTCTTTTTTAAGACTCCCTTCCTGGGATGGATCTCCAACCCTACCTCTTTTGTCTCTCTTTTTATCTTTTATTTTTCCCTACCTCCTTTTGAAGACAATGGGCTGCCTTTCTAGGTGCCTGATGTCCTCTGCCAGCATTCAGAAGTTGTCTTGTGGAATGTGCTCAGCATTCAGATGCTCTTTGGATGAATTTATGGGGGAGAAATTGGTATCCCTGTCCTATTCCTCCACCATCTTGGGACCGTCCCCGCTATTTTCTAACCTGGTGAAGATTAACCCATTGACTATGGCCACACTTGCCTAATTCTTTTTTATTCTAGATTTATTTATTTATTTTAATTGGAGGCTAATTACTTTACAATATAATAGTGGTTTTTGCCATACATTGACATGTTAAACTCCACCATTATAAGAAAAGTACAGATTCCTTAAAAATTAGGGATAATACTACACAATTTTCTCCTTAAGAAAAGTTGTTTTGCAAGTTAAAATGAAGATGTGAATTGGTCAGCTTACCCTTCTTATGTTGATGCCACTACTTACTCTTCCAGGCTCCTTTGTATCTAGGTATAGACCTATGACCTAGTTCTGCTTAATAAAAGCAAAATAAGAATTGTTCTGGAGAAGTCCTTGGAACTGTTTTGCAAAATAAAATAAAGCCTCTCCCTTCTTACATGTGAGCATGTAATACTAACAGCTACTCTAGACATCTTGAAGCCATGAGGGGATAGCCAAGAGAACTGAGGGGGCACCAACCAGATGCTTGGGCATCATAAGAATAACAAAACAACCTGGGGCCACTGACCTTCCAACTTCTTGTTGAGTAAGCAATAAACATTACTATGGCTTAAGCTAGGGGCTGGTAAACTTTTTCAGTAAAGTGCTACACAGAAAATATATAGGCTTTGAAAGCAGAGTCTTGAATGTAGAGAACAAATTATAGTGACTAAGAGACAATGAGGGGTGGGACAGATTGGGAGATTGGGATTAACATATACACACTGCTCTACATGAAATATGCAACTTGTGAGAACCTACTGTTTAGCATGGGAAACCCTACTTGGTGATCTGTGGTGACCTAAATGAGAAGGAAATCTTAAAAAGAGGGCACATATGTATACATATGACTGATTTGTTTTGCTGCACAACAGAAACTGACAACATTGCAAGACAATTATTCCAATAAAATTAATTTCTAAATAAATAAATATAAGAAGATTTTCATACATAAAAAAGAAAATATATAAGCTTTGCAGATGACAGTCTGTCATAACTACTCAACCATGCCACTCCAAGACAAAAACTGCCATAGATAGAAAAAGAGTAAAATAATGGGGCATGATTGCAATCCAATAAAACTTATTTATGGGCAATAAAGCTTAAATTTCATTTGACTTTTATGTATCACAAAATATTATTCCACTTTAATTTTTTCAACCGTTTGAAAATGTAAAATCCTTTCTTGGCTCACAGGTCATACAAAAGCAGGCAACAGTTTGGCTTAAGCTATACACGACTGAGTGACTAACACACACACATGCACGTAACTCAGTGGGCAGATAACAACTGTCTAGAAAGGAAAGGGTCTTGTAAAATTATTCAGATGAAGATATGAATGGTTGTATATATATGGCCGAGTCTCTTTTCTGTTCACCTGAAACTATCACAACATTGTTAATCTGCTATACTCCTACATAAAATTAAAAGTTTGAAAACAAAAAGACATGAATGGTTGCATGCCTGCTCAGTTGCTGTCATGTCCAACTCTGCGACTCCATTAACTGTGGCCTACCAGGTTCCTCTGTCTACGGGATTATTCAGGCAAAAAAACAGAAGCAGATTGCCATTTCCTCCTCCAGGGGATCTTCCCGAATCCCAGGGATCAAACCCACATCTCCTGTGTCTCCTGCATTAGCAGGCAGATTCTTTACCACTGAGCCACCTGGGAAGCCCATGTGAATGATTAATCATAGCTTTACTATATTTCACTTCCCACAGACCTTTCCATTCTAACAATGTCCTACTTCCATGAAACAAAGCTCCTACTATGGAATTTGAGGCATTGGATTCAGATTAATGAAGGGGGGAAACTAAAATTAAGTATTTTTTAAGGAAATATACAACTTTAAAAGGGTTGATATTTGAGAAGATACATTCCTAAAAATTGCCTTCATATTTTTTCCATTTAAAAAACATCAGAGATTTACAACTATTCCCCATCCCAATCCCCCTCCCACCTCCCTCTCCATACTTGTAAATCCATGGCTAATTCATGTCAATGTATGATAAAAACCACTACAATATTGTAAAGTAATTAATTAGCCTCCAACTAATAAAAATAAATGGAAAAAATAAAAAATAAAAAACATCAGAGAGAAAAGTTTACTGCTATGATAGATTTATATATACAGTTGTCAAGAGCTGATAAGATGATTCCTGCTAAGTGAACTTTGACAAACTTAACTGATCAAGACTATACCTACTATAAATATTGCCTTCATATTTTTTCCATTTAAAAAACATCAGAGAGAAAAGTTTTCTGCTATGATAGATTTATATATACAGTTGTCAAGAGCTGATAAGATGATTCCTGCTAAGTGAACTTTGACAAACTTAACTGATCAAGACTATACCTACTATAAATATTTCCTTCATATTTTTTCCATTTAAAAAACATCAGAGAGAAAAGTTTTCTGCTATGATAGGTTTATATATACAGTTGTCAAGAGCTGATAAGATGATTCCTGCTAAGTGAACTTTGACAAACTTAACTGATCAGTTTGAAAAGCCATCTATAACAATATATGAAAGGATGAGAGAGATGTGCTGAGTGCAGATGCCACAGAGTTGGGAGATATTTAAATAATATTTTCACTTACTAGAAAAGATGAAATAGTTATATTCTTAGCAATTGTTTTTAAGTTTTTAACGTTATTAAAATTTTTATTTTGTATTGGGGTATAGGTGATTAACAAATCATGTTGTAATAATTTCCAGTAAATAGTGAAGGGACTCAGCCACGTGTATACATGTATCCATTCTTCCCCAAATGCCCCTTCAATCCAGGCTGCCACATAACATTTAGCAGAGTTCCATGTGTTATACAATAATACCTGGTTGATTATCCATTTTAAATATTGCGGTGGGTACATGCCCATCCCAAATTCCCTGTGCACGCTAAGTCGCTTCAGTTGTGTCCGACTCTTTGGGACCCTATGGACCACAGCCCACCAGGCTCCTCTATCCATTGGATTCTCCAGTCAAGAATACTGAAGTGGGTTGCCATTTCTTTCTCCCCTAAACTCCCTAACTATACCTAAAATGAAGTATTGATAGAAAAGCCTTCGAGGGATCCCACAAGAGCACATTGATAGAGGGAAAGAACAAAATATAACCTTTTTTCTCCCAGTACCACAATCTTTCTAGACACCACAGCATGTTAACACTGAGAAGTAAAGCAAATGAACCCAGGGTTTGCAGCTAGAAGGTGACAGAGTGGGAATTCAATCCAGGTGATCTCTCCCTAAAGTATATGCCCTGTATACTATCAAACATGAAGAAGAATAGCAATGCAGCTCAATTTTCAACTTTCCTCAGAATAGAGGGCTATGAAAGGCATCTGATTTATTTTATGGAATATAAAGCCCTCATCTAAAATACAACAATACAACAAAAAGCCTGAATAGGTGAACTTTTGCTCTGTTTCTCATAGTTCACTAAAATCAAACTTTTATCTAGTCACCATATGCATGCTCAGTTTTTTAAAGTTTTCATTGTTGCTCTACCACTGAGTTAACCTTCTTGCCCCACAGCCTCTTCAAGGCGATTTTCACCTCTGCATTCTGAGTGTGTAGATGATGTATAACACATGGCCACCAGTTTGTCCTCAGTGAAGGTGGAGGGGGGCAGCATGTAGAGGAAGACGGCGGGTCCAAAGAACACGATGACCACCATGATGTGAGAGGCACAGGTGGAAAGGGCTTTGCTTCTTCCCTCCACTGAATGGTTCCTCAATTGACCAGGATGACAACACAGGAGGAAACCAAGATAAGGAGGGAAAATATAGACAATAATCAAGTATTGGCCAGCACAATAACCCACTCCACAGGGTGTCAGTGCAGGCAAGTTTGAAAAAGGGATGGAGGTCACAGAAGTAGTGGTCAATCACATTGGGGCCACAGAATGGCAACTGGACAGTGACGAGGATCTGCACCATGGAGTGAATTATGCCCCCTAGCCTGGAACCGGCCACCAGTAGGTGGCACACAGTCCGACTCATGATGGTTGTGTAGTGAAGGGGCTTGCAGATGGCCACATAGCAATCATAGGCCATTACCATGAGCAGGAAGGTCTCAGCAACTCCAAACAAGTTAAAGAAGAATATCTGAGCCACACAGCCCTCCAGGGAGATGGTTTTAATTTTGGAAAGTAAGTCTGTGATGAATTTAGGGACAACAGTGGAGGAGTAACTGATCTCCACCAGGGACAGGTGACTAAGGAAAAAGTACATGGGGGAATGCAGACTCTTATGGAAAATAACCATGAGAAATATGAGACCATTGCCCACCACTGTAGCTAGATACACAGGAAGAAACACCACAAAGCATGCTCTCTGCACATCTGGATCCTGGAAAAGACCAGTGATAACTAACTCAGTCACATTATTTGTACTTGCCCTGGAATACATTCAGGTATGCTAGATGAGACCTACTGAGAAAACTGCAATAATAAAAAAAATACTGATTGTTATGAACTCATCTCATAAACACAGTATGTTAGACAGTGTAAACCACTATACAATACACACTTACCACAAGCTTTTTATTTAGCCAATAGGTAGCCATTCAGCATTAAATATCAGAAATCTACAATTTACATATTAGAAAATTAAGGCTCAAAGAAGTAGCTACTTACTCAAGATCATAGACAAAGTGATGGAGTCTCAAGCTCAGAACCAGGCTTTCTGACTTTAGTCCAGGGTTCTTTCTAATTCACAAGATATTCTCACTTGACTTCCATTCAAGTTAATAGTCTATGTTTTCAGTAACATCATTGCATCTTTGTCATAATATCTCTCTTTTCTCTCTTTCCTATTTTCCTTTATTTTCAGCTTATTTGATATAATTGATAAAATTGCATCATGTTTAAAGTGTACATGTTGGTGATTTCTTACACACATACACTGTGAAAGGATTTCCAACTTATAATTATTAACACATTCAGCATCTCATATATTTATCATTTTTATCTTTTTTGTGAGAACACAAGTTCTACTCTCTTTCCAACTTACAGTCATACAATTCAATAATATAAGAAATATATTACATATATAATATATATATTAATATATAAGAAATATATTACACACACACGACACACACACACACACACACACACACACACATATATATATATATATATATATATATATATATATATATATAATTAAATTGTCAAATGGAAGAAGAAGTTACCTGGTCATTTACAAAAGGTATCCTACAGAATCCCAAAATTGTAAAGGCTTTTAATTCATCAAATTGTATGTTATATATTTTTACCACCATGTAAATAAATGAATACAATTGATGAATCCCTCCTCAAAAAAACTATCAAACCAAACCTCCTTAATTTATAAATAAGTACTTGTGGCTCAAAGATAGAAATTGGCTTGCCCAGTGTCCTATAGCTGCTTAGAAACTCTGCATCTTATTTCTAGTCACACCTATATCTTTAGGACAGAAGATCTGCTGTGGTTCATTCTTCCTTGGAACAGGAAATTGGATCAGACAGAGCTCAAATGCACTCAGTGCCTCCCATTCAGCATGAATCTAGCCATTCTGCTGGTTGATCATTACTCAAGGGGGTGATCTGGTTTGCAGAAAATGAAATGAGATGGAGCATTGAACTCCTCTCTGGGAATCCTTGTCCTTGACAAGCAAGATGCTTTGACTAGTATTACCCACCCACATGATTTTTCAGTGAAGGCCTCCAGTGAGCAAAATCCAGGACAAAATAAACTAAGCCACTCTGAGAATGGTGTTAAGAAATAAATAATTATTTTGTTAAAAGACCTATACATAGAAAACTATAAAACACTGATGAAAGAAATCAAAGAGGACACAAACAGATGGAGAAATATACCGTGTTCATGGATTGGAAGAATCAATATTGTCAAAATGGCTATACTACCCAAAGCAATCTATAGATTCAATGCAATCCCTATCAAGCTACCAACGGTATTTTTCACAGAAATAGAACAAATAATCTCACAATTTGTATGGAAATACAAGAAACCTCGAATAGCCAAAGTAACCTTGAGAAAGAAGAATGGAACTGGAGGAATCAATCTGCCTGACTTCAG